>NC_068435.1:31454278-31559278 GCF_023373465.1 Oncorhynchus keta | reverse complement strand
ATAATCACATGCTTTGCCAAGAATGTGGAACATAGATGTCCTCTAGAGGAACAGAAAACATAAGAAGCAATGACTTTGCAAGTTCTTGGCAGATTTTGTCCACTATACCCCATTAGACCCATAATGGTGGGGCTCGTCTTGCATACTCAATTTGTCACTTTTACACTTTTGCAAGAGTTTGTTTAAGGGCTGGGAAAGGGGGTTGTCTGCTCCAGTCCAGACTCTCTTTCTCTCTGTGTGTGTGTGTGTGTGTGTGTGTGTGTGTGTGTGTGTGTGTGTGTGTGTGTGTGTGTGTGTGTGTGTGTGTGTGTGTGTGTGTGTGTGTGTGTGTGTGTGTGTGTGTGCGTGCGTGCGTGTGCGTACTATGAGTGAGGGGACTAAGAGCAAAATTAGAGGAGTGGGGGGTTGGGTAGAGTGGGTGGAGAAGGGGTGGAGAGTGGGTTTGGTGGCTGTGGTTTCGGGTGAAGGGGTTTTAAATCTTCTCAGGGGATCTCATTTGTGCCAGGTGGCCACACTTCCTGAGCTGCCCATAATAACCTGTACCACATGCTGTCACCTGTGTGTGAGGTGATAGAACGGCTGTGGCTGTCCTTCTCTGTGCCTCTCTCATGACCTCCAATGAGAGACACACAGTGACTTCTTCATCTACTACCTCAGAATGAGCTCAAAATAGCTTTCATCAATCTGTGATATGACTGACACTGTGTCAAAGAAGACATTTTAGATTTTTATTCGTAAAGCTCTCAAGTCCATACTGGGTTCTCTGGTACTGATGGGAGGCTGTACAGTACTAAGCTACTTAGCGTAGCCTACGTAGCTACTTTAGTTTAACAGACGTGTATAGGCAGTCTTCAGCTCTGTGGGGCTAGCATGCATACCCTTTCTCTCTCTTGTGATAGATGGAGTGAGGGCAGATGTCCCAGAGTGATAATCTGCCCATCAGCTGGTGAGATTGTAAAGATTGTGAAGGCACTTCCTGCCTCTACTCCCCCAGATTCCCAACATTCTCCCAACACTCACTGGGAATAGGACTTTGGGAACACAATGGCCCAAGAATCAAACTCTGTCAATGGGAATGTGAGTATAGAGATGACTTACTGCCCTGAGATGGGAAATGACATAAATACAGCATAGACTGTAAAATGTATGGGTATGGCAGTAGTATGTCATGTACATGTGCTGGAAATGCAGGGATAGTGTATACCACACTGTCATGTACATGTACTTCCATCACACATGGAATGGGACCTGTGTTTTGTTTTGAATGTGTTGCTGAACGACAGGCACCATCACCATCTATAAGCATATGGCCATGTGTTATATATGTCTTCCTAACATGTAACAGACATGTAACAGACATGTAACAAACATGTAACAGACATGTAACAGACATGTAACATGCATGTAACAGACATGTAACAGACATATACCAAACATATAACAGACATGTAACAGACATATACCAAACATGTAACAGACATGTAACAGACATACACCAAACATGTAACAGACATGTAACAGACATATACCAAACACGTACCAGACATATACCAAACATGTAACAGACATGTAACAGACATATAACAGACCTATACCAAACATATAACAGACATGTAACAGACATATACCAAACATGTAACAGACGTGTAACAGGCATGTAACAGGCATGTAACAGACATATACCAAACATATACCAGACATATAACAAGCATGTAACAGACATGTATCAAACATGTAACAGGCATGTAACAGACATGTAACAGACATGTAACAAACATGTAACAGACATGTAACAGACATATACCAAACATATACCAAACATAAAACAGACATGTAACAGACATGTAACAGGCATGTAACAGACATATACCAAACATATACCAGACATGTAACAGACATATACCAAACATATAACAGACATGTAACAGACATATACCAAACATATAACAGACATGTAACAGACATGTAACAGGCATGTAACAGACATATACCAAACATATACCAGACATATAACAAGCATGTAACAGACATGTAACAGACATGTATCAACCATGTAACAGGCATGTAACAGACATGTAACAGACATGTAACAAACATGTAACAGACATGTAACAGACATATATCAAACATGTAACAGACATATACCAAACATTTACCAGACATGTAACAGACATATAACAAACATGTAACAGGCATGTAACAGACATATAACAAACATGTAACAGACATGTAACAAACATGTAACAGGCATGTAACAGACATATACCAAACATTAACCAGACATATACCACACATGTAACAGACATGTAACAGACATATATCAAACATGTAACAGACATATACCAAACATTTACCAGACATGTAACAGACATATAACAAACATGTAACAGGCATGTAACAGACATATACCAAACATGTAACAGACATGTAACAGACATATAACAAACATGTAACAGGCATGTAACAGACATATACCAAACATGTAACAGATATGTAACAGACATATACCAAACATATAACAGACATGTAACAGACATATACCAAACATTTACCAGACATATACCAAACATGTAACAGACATGTAACAGACATATAACAAACATGTAACAGACATATACCAAACATATACCAGACATATAACAAGCATGTAACAGACATGTATCAAACATGTAACAGGCATGTAACAGACATGTAACAGACATGTAACAAACATGTAACAGACATGTAACAGACATATACCAAACATATACCAAACATAAAACAGACATGTAACAGACATGTAACAGACATGTAACAGGCATGTAACAGACATATACCAAACATATAACAGACATGTAACAGACATATAACAAACACGTAACAGACATATACCAAACATATACCAGACATATAACAAGCATGTAACAGACATGTATCAAACATGTAACAGGCATGTAACAGACATGTAACAGACATGTAACAAACATGTAACAGACATGTAACAGACATATACCAAACATATACCAAACATAAAACAGACATGTAACAGACATGTAACAGACATGTAACAGGCATGTAACAGACATATACCAAACATATACCAGACATGTAACAGACATATACCAAACATGTAACAGACATGTAACAGACATGTAACAGACATATACCAAACATATAACAGACATGTAACAGACATATACCAAACATATAACAGACATGTAACAGACATGTAACAGGCATGTAACAGACATATACCAAACATATACCAGACATATAACAAGCATGTAACAGACATGTAACAGACATGTATCAACCATGTAACAGGCATGTAACAGACATGTAACAGACATGTAACAACCATGTAACAGACATGTAACAGACATATATCAAACATGTAACAGACATATACCAAACATTTACCAGACATGTAACAGACATATAACAAACATGTAACAGGCATGTAACAGACATATAACAAACATGTAACAGACATATACCAAACATTAACCAGACATATACCACACATATAACAGACATGTAACAGACATATACCAAACATTTACCAGACATATACCAAACATGTAACAGACATGTAACAGACATATACCAAACATGTAACAGACATGTAACAGACATATAACAAACATGTAACAGGCATGTAACAGACATATACCAAACATGTAACAGATATGTAACAGACATATACCAAACATATAACAGACATGTAACAGACATATACCAAACATTTACCAGACATATACCAAACATGTAACAGACATGTAACAGACATATAACAAACATGTAACAGGCATGTAACAGACATATACCAAACATATAACAGACATGTAACAGACATATAACAAACATGTGACAGACATGTAACAGACATATACCAAACATATAACAGACACGTAACAGACATGTAACAGACATATAACAAACATGTAACAGACATATAACAAACATGTAACAGACATATAACAAACATGTAACACACATGTAACAGACATATACCAAACATATAACAGACATGTAACAGACATGTAACAGACATGTAACAGACATATACCAAACATGTAACAGACATATACCAAACATATAACAGACATGTAACAGACATATACCAAACATGTAACAGACATATACCAAACATATAACAGACATGTAACAGACATGTAACAGACATATAACAAACATGTAACAGACATGTAACAGGCATGTAACAGACATATAACAAACATGTAACAGACATGTAACAGGCATGTAACAGACATATAACAAACATGTAACAGACATATAACAAACATGTAACAGACATGTAACAGGCATGTAACAGACATATAACAAACATGTAACAAACATGTAACAGGCATGTAACAGACATATACCAAACATATAACAGACATGTAACAGACATGTAACAGACATATAACAAACATGTAACAGACATGTAACAGGCATGTAACAGACATATACCAAACATATAACAGACATGTAACAGACATGTAACAGACACATAACAAACATGTAACAGACATGTAACAGACATGTAACAGACATATAACAAACATTTAACAGACATGTAACAGGCATGTAACAGACCTATACCAAACATATAACAGACATGTAACAGACATATAACAAACATGTAACAGACATGTAACAGACATACACCAAACATGTAACAGACATATAACAAACATATAACAGACATATAACAGACATGTAACAGACATGTAACAGACATATCAAACATGTAACAGACATATAACAAACATGTAACAGACATATAACAAACATGTAACAGACATGTAACAGACCTATAACAGACATAACAACTACCACACTGTTGTAAACATTTGCCACCTTAACTATGAGGACAATTCTTTCTGTTTTTTAATCCTCAAAGAACAACAAGAATAGAATCGTCAGCAGGGTGTTTCCACCACCGTTGGCCATTGAAGCCGATGTTCGTGTGAGCATTAAAAAAAATAAAGAAGACTGGGGATGTCACAGGAGGAAATGTGGTCACACGCATGTTAATTGTAAAAGAAAATATATATTTGGAAAATAAAGAGAGGATGGTAAGGTTGTAAACTTCATAGCCCTGGGCCAAAGAGGAAAGAGACCCCCGCAGTCTCTGATGACTTTTCCAAAAGCTTCCTCCATACAGGCTGAGTCCAAACATTATTCAGATTGTGGGACACAGAGGAAGAAAACACAGAGACAAACCAACTGCTTCAAAGTTGTTGTTCATCTCTCTCTTTCTCTCTTTCTCTCTCTCTCTCTCTCTCTCTCTCTCTCTCTCTCTCTCTCTCTCTCTCTCTCTCTCTCTCTCTCTCTCTCTCTCTCTCTCTCTCTCTCTCTCTCTCTCTCTCTCTCTCTCTCTCTCTCCCTACCTCTGCCTAAGACAACACAGACACACCATTAATTAAAGGCAGGGTGCTAAGTGGTGACGAACACGAGATGAAGATGACGCTACTTGTTTCATTGTCAAATCGTTACTGTCACTTTTATACGATGGCGGTTGACGGAACGACTCTTTTGATGATGATTGCTAATCAGAAAGGCCTTTAGACCTAAATGGTCATGGAATGATGGGTTCTCTGTTCAGGTCTGAATCACGAACCGTGCGGGGAATCCGGCTCATTAAGCCCAGGCCAGGAGGGAAAACTTAATTGGACTGAGTTTCTTGGAGTATAGACTACCGTTTTTTTCTCCCAGACGGTTCTGGCAACAGAACTGAGCAGCAGCAAAAGGCCAAGTCAAATGTCCTGTAACAGGCATTCTCACAGGCTTGTGATTAATCTGTGTGTTGTGCCTTGACTTCGTCCGTCAGGCCTGACAGAGTTCTTAATGAAGCGTCGGAGTGGTTCAGATTCCAACTACAGTACAGGTAGAGAACCTGGAAGAGGTCTGGAACTAGGATCCAGAACTGTTTCTGATTACAGAAAAAGGGATGTTTACATGTCAGCTTTGATAAAATAAACAAATACGCCATGGAAACTCATCAGTCACAATAGAGATCTATGGGGTGAATGGCATGTTCCCTTTTTTTCAAATGCTTTTTTCAAAATCTATTTAAAGATCGAGTAACAAAAGTTAAGGTCGTCTGTTTCCCACGCTAACAGGAGTATTAATTTATCAAAAACCTGAAAGTGGGGGTTCAAGTTGGGTGTCCTGGGTGGGGAATATTCAATAGAGGGGGAATTGCAAATGAGTTAAAGGCCCAGTGCAGTCAAAAACATATTTTTGCTGTGTTTTATATATATTTCCACACTATGCGGTTCAGATAATACTGTGAAATTGTGAAAATGATGATGAATACCCTTTTAGTGTAAGAGCTATTTGAAAAAAACACCTGAAATTTCAGTCTGTTTGGTGTGAAGGAGTTTCTGCCTGCCTAGTGACATCACCTTGTGGTAAATTAGTTAAATAGACAAATACGAAAGATAATTCATTTTTATTGAAAGCAATCACGGTAAGATACTTAATTGTTACCCAGAAATGATTTGATATTGAGATTTAAAGGGCTGCATTGGACCTTTAACATTGGAGTAGTGGTGGTCCAAATCAGGGAGAACCAGCCAGGAGGACGTGGGACTCCTGGTCTGAACCTGATTACCACCAAATGGGCCAATAGCAGCAGTAACAGCAGTCAGCAGCAACAGCTGTGCCGAGGGACATTGCACTGGAACCGAAAGGATTCTAACTGGAACCAAAAAAGTTTCTTCAAAGGGTTCTCCAATGGGAACAGCTGAATAATCCATTTTGGTTCTAGATATAACTTTTTTTCGGAGAATGTGTAGACTATCTGTATAAAATATTTAGTTGTAAAATACTGAATTGATGTGTCCATGGTTTGTATTATTTCTTATCTATTTTACTTGCCCCGAATTCTACCTTTCTATCTTTCTCGTCATTAAGCCCTCTCCTCCCAGTCTCTCTGCCCCTGTATGTATCTCTCACAAACTTTGTCAGTTCATTAATCCTGCCTGAGCTACACTAGACTAGAAGAATGCAGTTTGTCTTCCCTGACTGAGGCGATTGGTCCAGACAGAGAGTGAGCCATCTGATCCTTCAAAGATAATGAAGAGAGATTCTAACCATCTCCATCTCTGACTCAGCACACCCCTCACCTCTGCCTCCACCAATGCTAAGTTTATGTACGTGACTCAACATTGTGTCATCTTGCATGATTTATCTCTCATTGTGTGTCTCGAAACTCTCTCATTTTCTGTCTCTCAATCTCATTTTCTCTATTTCACTCTTTCTCCCTCTCTCTCTCTCTCTATTCCAGTGTCCTTCTCCCCCCTCTGCTTTTCAGATATATGTTTTTACACAGTCCTGCTATACAACCTTTAAAAGGCCAGTGATTTTAACAAGGCAATAAAAAGCTAAGCAGGCTCTACTCTATAGTCCCTGACCTGTGGCTTTACACAACTGATTTCAAATAGCTGAGTCAGACAGTGAACAATGTCACATGTAAAGTAAAGTGGCACACTAGAAGGTTTGTTTTCTCTGTGGTGGTGTCTTATTTGAAACCACCCCCAAAGTTTTACAAAATGCTGAATTACTTAAATGACACATTTCCGACAACATGTACAGTTTTTTCTTTTAAATATCTCACTTCTTTCACATTTATTTGCTATTCTTTCATTTATTCTGTTTCAAGTGTAAGAATGTTTCATATTTTCATGAACTAAAAAGGATGAAGGGTACTGTCTGTGACCTCATAAAAGCAATGTGAGGGTTTCACAGCGAGAGAAGGAAATGGAACAATGTAACAATAAGATTGTTCAGAGCTTCCTTTAACATGAAAGTCACGGGGAGCGAGGCAGCACTATTCTGGGCCTTAAAAGGCTAATTTCTTTCCTCATTTTAAAACCTGTTTATTTATCAAGGGGATATTTGAAGTATTTATAGACTGATGAAAGGGGACTGGTAAGACACAGGGTTGGAGAGGGTGAATTCACACGGCGAGTGGAGGAGTAAGCAGCTGTTGTGTCATGCACGTATGCACGCACGCACACACACATAAACACAGACACACACACACATTCAACAAAGGAGTGGCTCAAGAGTTGTTGAACTGGCTTTCGTCGTCGGATGAGGAAGAGTAGTCGGACAGCGTGGTAAGTGTTCATGTTTGTTTATTGAACTGAACACTAAGAAAATAACAAGAGAATAAATGATATTGAAGCAGTCCCGTAAGGTGCAAACACTAAACAGAAAATAACTACTCACAAAACCCATGTGGGAAAAAGCTACCTAAGTATGGTTCCCAATCAGAGACAACGATAGACAGCTGTCCCTGATTGAGAACCATACCCGGCGAAAACAAAGAAATACAAAACATAGAAAAAATCACACCCTGACCAAACCAAAATAGAGACATAAAAAGGTCTCTACGGTCAGGGTGTGACAGTTGTTCCTTTTTTCTGAATGAAATCTGTCTCTGTTGCATTGCAGAAACTTCATCCTAACTTCCGGGTCATGCACTTTGCAACCTAAAAGAGATATTATACAAAACAACTCGTGAAATTATCTCTACTTGTGATAATAGTAAAGTCCTTTCTGTAAAGAGTGTGTATGGCCAGGTGAGTATGATTCCTACCTCTCTCTCTTTCCTGTTTTCCTTAAGAGCAGGACAGGTGAGCCAGGTGAGCGCCCCACTTAAGATAGGTGGATTACATAGCCAGTATCCCAGTCTTTCAGTGACCGTATAAATCCCCAATAGAGCCACTTTGATTCCAAGTCTGTGCACTTATAGGAAGGCAGAGGTTAGGGGAGAACCCTGGAAGTATGGCCTAGCAGCTGTTTACTTCTTCACAGTCTATTTAAAACCCTTCATAAACCTTCATAGAAAGCGATATCAATATCTGTTTGAAATCTGGTTACTAAAGTATTTGTGATTTGGTTTGCAAGAGTACATTTTTGTTCATAAACTTAATCCACAATCGGAAAGATAGAGGTAGGCCAGTATGTAGACAAATAGAACATATCTGAGGTAAAGGTTTCTGGATAGATGTAGAATGTGTTCTACTGGTGAACACAAAAACACATTTCACTTAACTTTTGTCTGAGAGAGAGAGAGAGAGAGAGAGAGAGAGAGAGAGAGAGAGAGAGAGAGAGAGAGAGAGAGAGAGAGAGAGAGACTACTCCACGCTGGACTTGAACAGCCTTTACGACTGCAATCCTGTTAACGGGATGATATGACAACAGCCAGTGAAAGTGCAGGGCGCCAAATTCAAAACAACAGAAATCTCATAATTAAAATTCCTCAAACATACATGTATCTTATACCGTTTTAAAGGTAATCTTGTTGTTAATCCCACCACAGTGTCCGATTTCAAATATGCTTTACAGTGAAAGCACCACAAACGATTATGTTAGGTCACCACCAAGCCACAAAAAGCAAAAATAGAGATAAAATTAATCACTAACCTTTGATGATCTTCATCAGATGACACTCATAGGACTTCATTTTACACAATACATTGTATTGTAAGTTCATATCTATATAAAAAATCTGAGTTTACATTGCCGCGTTACGTTCACTAGTTCCAAAAACATCCAGTGATTTTGCATAGCCACATCGATTCAACAGAAATACTCATCATAAATGTAGATGATAATAGAAGTTATACACATGGAATAATAGATATACCTCTCCTTAATGCAACCGCTGTGTCAGATTTAAAAAAAACTTGACAGAAAAAACAAACCATGCAATAATCTGAGACGGCGCTCAGAAAAATAATCAAATTAGCCGCCTTGTTGGAGTCAACCGAAACCAGAAATGACATGATAAATATTCCCTTACCTCTGATGATCTTCATCAGAATGCAATCCCAGGAATCCTAGTTCCACAATAAATGCTTGATTTGTTCGATAATGTCCGTTATTTATGTCCAAGCAGCTTCTTTTGTTAGCGCGTTAGGTATAGAAATCAAAACGATTGTGCAGGTCGAGCATTACTTCGGACTAAAACTTTAAAAAGTTATATTACAGGTCGAAGAAACATTTTAAACTAAGTATAGAATCAATCATTAGGATGTTTTTATCATAAATCTTCAATAAAGTTCCAACTGGAGAATTCCAGTGTGTCTAGAGGAGTAACGGAACGCAAGTCGATATCTTTATTTTTTATTTTTATTTTTTATTTCACCTTTATTTAACCAGGTAGGCTAGTTGAGAACAAGTTTTCATTTGCATCTGCGACCTGGCCAAAAACAGTGTCACACAGACAACAACACAGAGTTACACATGGAGTAAATAATAAACAAGCCAATAACACAATAAACAAGTCAATGGCACAGTAGAAAAAATAAAGTCTATATACAGTATGTGCAAAAGGCATGAGGAGGTAGGCAATAAATAGGAAATAGGAGCGAATAATTACAATTTAGCAGATTAACACTGGAGTGATAAATGAGCAGATGATGATGTGCAAGTAGAAATACTGGTGTGCAAAAGAGCAGAAAAGTAAATAAAAACAGTATGGGGATGAGGTAGGTAGATTGGGTGGGCTATTTACAGATGTACTATGTACAGCTGCAGCGATCGGTTAGTTGCTCAGATAGTTGATTTTTGCAATTCGTTCCAGTCACTGGCAGCATAGAACTGGAAGGAAAGGCAGCCAAATGAGGTGTTGGCTTTGGGGATGATCTGTGAGAAATACCTGCTGGAACGTGTGCTACGGGTGGTTGTTGTTATCGTGACCAGTGAACTGAGATAAGGCAGAGCTTTACCTAGCATGGACTTATAGATGATCTGGAGCCAGTGGGTCTGATGACGAATATGTAGCGAGGGCCAGCCGACTAGAGCATACAGGTCGCAGTGGTGAATTTTATAAGGTGATTTGGTAACGAAACGGATGGCACTGTGATAGACTGCATCCAGTTTGCTGAGTAGAGTGTTGGCAGCTATTTTGTAGATGAAAGCAGCCGAAGTCGAGGATTGGTAGGATAGTCAGTTTTACAAGGGTAAGTTTGGCGGCTTGAGTGAAAGAGGCTTTGTTGCGAAATAGAAAGCTGATGCTAGATTTGATTTTGGAATGGAGATGTTTAATATGAGTCTGGAAGGAGAGTTTACAGTCTAGCCATGCACCTAGGTATTTGTAGTTGTCCACATATTCTAGGTCGGAACCGTCTAGGGTGGTGATGCTAGTCGGGCAGACGGGTGTGGGCAGCGAACGGTTGAAAAGCATGCATTTGGATTTACTAGCATTTAAGATCAGTTGGAGGCCACGGAAGGAATGTTGTTTGGCATTGAAGCTCGTTTGGAGGTTAGTTAGCACAGTGTCCAAGGAAGGGCCAGAAGTATACAGAATGGTGTCGTCTGCGTAGAGGTGGTTCAGGGATCAGCCATAACAGGGTGATCCTAACTAACCTAAAACAAGGACATTTTTACTAGGATTAAATGTCAGGAATTGTGAAAAACGGAATTGAAATGTATTTGGCTAAGGTGTATGTAAACTTCAACTGTATTCCCAGGCCGTGAGCAGAGCAACAGGCCCAATCCCCACTAATATCCCCCAATATAACCCCATACTTTAACGGTGACAGCTTCTCCATCCTAGAGGGGGAGATCAACCGTTTCCAGTCCCAGGGACATGTACTAGTCTGTGGCAATGTGTGGCAGAAATGGACAATAACCTGACACTCTCAGCACATAGGGGGACAAACACCTACCTGGAGGTGACAGTATTCCATCCCAAATATGCTCCCCTAGACACAACTATGACAAAACAACCAACAAAAATGGGTCACTACCCCTGAAGTTCTGTCGCACGCTGGGTCTGTACATAGTCAATGGTAGGCTTTGAGGAGACTCATATGGAAGGTAAACCTACAGCTCATCCCTTGGCAGTAGTACTGTAGATTACTTTATCACTTACCCCAATCCAGAGTCTCTCAGAGCGTTCACAGTCAGCCCACTAACACCCATTTCAGATCTCAGCAAAATCACAGTTTACCTGAACAGTCAATCATGAGGCATCAAAGCCAAAGGAACTGCACAATATTAAGAAATGCTATAGATGGAAGGAAAGTAGTGGAAAATGGAAAATGAAAGGTGGAGTGGCGATGGCTAGAAGACCGGTGACGTTGACCGCCGAACGTCAACTTCACCGGTCTTCTAGCCATCGCAGCTCCACCTTTCATTTTCCATTTGGCGGAAGTCGTGACAATCGGGGTTATCAATCCTTGGTTCCAAATATTGTGGAAGATGCCGGAGCTGAGGATGATGTTAAAGATTTTATGTATAGCCAATTGGAATATATGATCTGTATATTTGATCATTTCATGTAGGATACCATCGACACCACAGGCCTTTTTTGGTTGGATGGTTTGTATTTTGTCCTGTAGTTCATTCAATGTATTTTGAGAATCCAGTGGGTTCTGGTAGTTTTAAATTGACGATTCTAAGATTTGTAATTGATCATGTATATGATTGTGCTGTTTGTTCATTGTTATAGAGCCAAAAAGATTGGATAAGTGGTTTATCCACACATCTCTGTTTTGGATAGATAACTCTTCATATGGTTGTTTGTTTGGTGTGATCAATTTTCATAGAAGTGGTTAGATTCTATGGATTCTTCAGTTACATTGAGCTGATTTCTGATGTGCCGTTCCTTCTTTTTCCATAGTGTACTTCTGTATTGTTTTAGTGATGAACCATAGTGAAGGTGTAGACTCAGGTTTTCTGGGTCTCTATGTTTTTGGTTGGATAGGTTTCTCAATTTCGGTCCCTCTCCTTGTTCGGGAGGCGTTCGGCGGTCAACGTTACCGGTCTTCTAGCCATCGCCGCTCCACCTTTCATTTTCCATTTGTTTTGTCTTGTTTTCCCACACACCTGGTTGACATTTCCTCATCAGACTAAATGTATATTACCCTCTGTTTCCCCCATGTCTGTGTGTGGAATTGTTCTTTGTGTAGGGTGTTACGCTACAGGCTGGCTTGCGCTAGGTTTGTTTGTTTTGTTTAATGCGGTTCATGTTACCGTGGTTGTGCTTTGTGCTGCCTCGCCTGTGCCTTTGGGCCAGGGTGTATATTAAAGTTCTCCTGTTATCACCCATCTCTGCTCTCCTGTGCCTGACTTCCCGGCAATCAGTCACTCACTACGCCTTCAATGCCATCATAAGGAACATAAAATTCGACATACCAATTAGGAACTGGCTGAATCAGTTATAGAACCCTTTATGGTTGTGAGGTCTGGGTTCCGCTCACCAACCAAGAATTTACTAAATGGGACAAACACCAAAATGAGACTCAGCATGCAGAATTCTGCAAAAATATCCTCAGTGTACATTGTAAAACACCAAATAATGCATGCAGAGCAGAATTAGGCAGATACCCGCTAATGATAAAAATCCAGAAAAGAGACGTTTAATTCCACAACCACCTAAAAGGAAGCAATTCCCAAACCTTCCGGAACAAGCCATAACCAACAGAGAGATGAACCTGGAGAAGAGTCCCCTAAGCAAGCTGGTCCTGGGGCTCTGTTCACAAACAGACCCCACAGATCCCTAGGACAGCAATACAATTAGACCCAACCAAATCATGAGAAAACAAAAAGATAATTACTTAACACATTGGAAAGAGTTTACAAAACAACAGAGCAAACTAGAATGCTACTTGTCCCTAAACGGAGAGTACACAGTGTCAGAATACCTGACCACTGTGACTGACCCAAATTTATTAAGGAAAGCTTTGACTGTGTACAGACTTAGCGAGCATAGCCTTGCTATTGAGAATGGCCGCCATAGGCAAACCTGGCTCTCAAGAGAAGACAGACTATGTGTCACGACTTCCGCCAAAGTCGGTCCCTCTCCTTGTTCGGGCGGCGGTCGACGTCACCGGTCTTCTAGCCATCGCCGCTCCACTTTTCATTTTCCATTTGTTTTGTCTTGGTTTTCCGCACACCTGTTCACATTCCCTCATCTGACTAAATGTATATTACCCTCAGTTCCCCCCCATGTCTGTGTGTGGAATTGTTTGTTTGTTTACGTGTGGTTCACATCAGGCTGGTTTGTGCCGGGTATGTGTTTGACTCGTATGTTCTGTTTATTGTACCGTTTGTGTACTTTGGGCGTTATCGCTGTTTTCCTTGGGCATGAATAAAGTGAGCCTGTTATCAGCCATCTCTGCTCTCCTGCACCTGACTTACCTTCAACCAGTTGCGCACATCGTGACACTATGTGCACGCTGCCCACACAATGAGATAGAAACTGAGCTGCACTTCCTAATCTCCTGGCCAATGCATGACCATATTAGAGACACATATTTCCCTCAGATTACACAGATCCACAAAGAATTTGAAAACAAACCCAATTTTGATCAACTCCCATATCTACTGGGTGAAATACCAGAGTGTGCATCACCGCAGCAGTATTTGTGAAGTGTTGCCAAAAGAAAAGGTCAACCAGTGAAGAACAAACACCATTGTAAATACAACCGATATTTATGCTTATTTATTTTCCCTTTTGTACATTGACCATTTGTACAACGTTACAACACTGTATATATACATAATATGACATTTGTAATGTCTTTATTCTTTTGAAACTTCTGTATGTGTAATATTTACTGTTCATTTCTATTGTTTATTTCACTTTTGTATATTGTCTACCTCACTTGCTTTGGCAACGTGTTGCTTTCTGATATGTTTCCCATGCCAATAAAGCCCCTTGAATTGAATTTAATTGAATTGAGAGAAAGAGTGAGAGAGCGAGAGAGAGGAAGAGAGAGATTAGTGAGAGAGAGAGAGAGAGAGAGAGAGAAAGAGAGGGAGAGAGAGAGAGTTGCATTGAGAAAGTCAGCGAGAGTGCAAGAGAATGGACAGAGTTTGATATTTTTTATTTTTTAAATGTTTAATCTTTATTTAACTAGGCAAGTCAGTTAAGAACACATTCTTATTTACAATGGCGGCCTACCGGCGAGCAGTGGGTTAACTGCCTTGTTCAGGGATAGAACGACAGATTATTTTTACCTTGTCAGCTCGGGGATTCGATCCAGCAACCAACCAAGGCTACCTGCCGCCCAACTATGATATGTGCCAGATCTTGACCTGGTTACTCCAGCTTCAATCCTACCCTTGTAAAGTCTTCAATTCAGTTTTTTTCACTGCCACAACAATGGTTACATACGTGAAGAAAGTAGGAATCAGTGCACTTTGTTTGGTTTAACTCCTTCAAGCTTTCACGGATCCCGGCCCTCAGCTGGTGTTAATCCCCTCGTGTTTTCTCTTCTCTATTGTAGAAGGAGGGAGGAGGTTGGGAAAGAAGAAGGAATGTGTGAGGGAGAAAAAAATCAACACTCACTTATAGTAATATTGCTGGGGCTGCCCATGAAGGTTATCTTTCACATACAAAATGTATGTGTTTTTGCCCAAAGGGTTGTTGTTTTTGTATTTGTTGGTGCCATTTTAAATGTGTAGAATGTTCCAGTGCAATTTTACAGGAAATCAGGACTAATTAATCCCTTTAGTGGACAAAAAAATGCATAAAAATGTCAACTCAATACCAGTAATACACACTTGGATATTTTGTAATAACATTAAACATTTGTTATATCAACCATTATATTTTGATGGGAATTGAGTAACGTTTGGAAATATTGGCATGGTTCTACTAGGATATAGAATGGACACTAGCGGTGCGATGTTGTCATGTGGACTGACAGAGCAATCTGTGATGGAATTTGGGCTGTCATCGCGACCATTCTCTCTTCCATTCGGCTCCATAGCATCTTGTTCACACTACTAAATGCTTTACAATGGCTAGTTAGTGATTACATGAGTAAAGAATTCGAATTGTCCAATAAGATAACACAAAGTCAGAAGATTGACGGTAGATTGGATATTTTGAAAATCCCAAACTACCGTAAACAGTTTATTCATGTAGACAGTAGTTTTGGAATTGTTAGTTAGATTACTTGTTGGTTATTACTGCATTGTCGGAACTAGAAGCACGAGCATTTCGCTACACTCGCATTAACATCTGCTAACCATGTGTATGTGACAAATAAAATTGGATTTGATTTGATTTGATTTTCAATTCATTTGCTCCTGTCTTTTTGTAATTGCAATTACGTTGTAATATCATTGCAATGTAATACTTCTGGATTGCTTACCTCTTTCACTTTTTCAGTCTACTTCAAATGTTGGTACTCAGGCATGTCACGTTGCACATGCTGGAACAAGAGTTTAAAGTATACACATCAAACTATTTAGCCTGATAAATTCAAATATTCAGCATCAAATCACTAAATGTCCCAAAAGGAAGGTACTATTGTGACATCCAGAACCAATCCCTCTACTTCGTTTCTCTAATAAGGGAAAGTATGACAGGCATTTATGTTGCCTCCCACACTTGATTTGTTGTCCTTTATTCCCTGGACACGTATAAAAGGGGAAATTAATGTTGTATCTCTTTACATCTCTGGGCTTAATGCTCTCCGGTGGCTCTGGAACGCCCCCCCCACCCCCCATCAAAAAACATTTCAACTTCTGGCTCAGCTGGGTTCTCCCTTTGTACACTGAATGTTCAAAGTATTACACTGTCACCAATCATCCATGTTACAACATCTCGAACACCGAGGGCTCTCTCTCTCTCTCCAACTCGGCCAAACCGTTATGGTGCCACGGAGTTTAAGGAACAGTCCACTTTGATGTCCACAGTAGAGGGCTAGGGAGACATCTTTCAGCCCTCTCTTCTCCTCAGTTATCCCGCTCTCTCATTTGCTCTCCTGCCCCTCCTCTTCCCCCTCACTCCCTCTGGTGAGAGACTTTAAACAGTAGGCTGGAGGGAGGTAGGGAGGGTGAGGGGGTGAGAGATGAATAACATCTTCCACTCCAGAGCCCGGACGGCTCCCCCAGCCCATCAAACGAGGAACTAATGTGGTTACAGACCCATAAAGAATAAAGCGAGGCGAAAGAGAAGAAGAACGAGGGGGTAACATTTTTCTGACACAGTTTTACCTCAGTGCTCATTTCAGGCAGCAGCTTTAGCTCTGTCCTCTCCTCTCCTTGTTTATCAGTCATATCTACACATTCCTTTTGGGCCAGAGGGGTGCAAGCTAGAGGGATGAAGTGGGTGAAAGGGCTGAGGAGGGAAGGAGAGAGGGAGGAAGATGGAAGGAAAGATGGGTGTGAGGCCTTACATTTGTTTTAAAAATTGGATTATGTATAGTTTAAGAGAATTAAGATGCAGAGATGACAAAATGTGATCCATGTAACGATAGCTAAGATGATACAATAAATAATAAATAGACCATTGACAAACAAAAATGTCCTCATCTGTTTTTTGCGTCTTTGTATTTAAATAGGCCCATCACAGAAAAATTTTGATTTACAAAACATGCAGTACCATGCAGTAGTGGTTTCCTTGCAACAATTTGACCATCAATGCCTGATTCTCTTCTGAACTGTTGATGTTGAGATTTGTCTGTTCCTTGAACTCTGTGAAACATTTATTTGGGCTGCAATCTGAGGTGCAGTTAAAACTAATTAACTAATCCTCTGCAGCCGAGTTAACTCTGGTTCTTCCTTTCCTTTCCTTCATTTCCTCATGAGACCCAGTTTCATCATATTGCTTGATGGTTTTTGCGACTGCATTTGAAGAAACTTTCAAAGTTCTTGAAATTTTCCTGATTGACTGACCTACATGTCTTAAAGTAATGATGTACTGTCATTTGTTATTTGCTTATTTGAGCTGTTCTTGCCATAATATGGACTTGGTCTTTTACCAATTAGGGCTTTCTTCTGTATATCACCCCTACCTTGTCACAATACAACTGATGGTCTCAAACGCATTAAGAAGGAAATAAAATCCACAAATGAGCTGTTAATTGAAATGTATTCCAGGTGACTACCTAAATGGTGGCTACTTTGAAAGGTGGCTACTTTCAAATCTCCAATACATTTAGATTTGTTTAACTGTTTTTTGGTTAATACATGATTCCATATGTGTTATTTCATAGTTTTGATGTCTTCACTATTATTCTACAATGTAGAAAATTGTAAAAAAATAAATAAGAAAAACCCTTGAATGAGTGTCCAAACTTTTGACTGTTACTGTATCAGGTCTCTTCATTCATAGTCATACAATGATTAGTGTGAAGGAAAATCAATCAAATATGAATTGTTAAAAGAACAATACGGAAGTTAGAGCAAGAGAATGTATCATTCACGTGATATATTCTGTGGTGGCGTATAGGTACAAGAGACAACTCAAATATCAGGTATGTAGACGACATTAAATGAATGCCTAGAATGACTAGGATTACGATGCATGGCATGTTGGGTAGTAACACAATCTGAAGACGTAATAGGATATTATTGAAACAATAATAAACGCCAGGGCAGACCTTAAAAACAGTAGTTAATGTGGGACAGCTGACTAGACTGTCTCTAAACATGAAACGAGTCGTATTAAAACTACAGCTTCTGACCTAAGCTTGTGTGTGTGTGTGTGTGTGTGTGTGTGTGTGTGTGTGTGTGTGTGTGTGTGTGTGTGTGTGTGTGTGTGGGGGGGTTTTGTGTGTGTGTGTGTGAGTGTGTGTGTGAGAGTGTGTGTGTGTGTGTGTGTGTGTGTGTGTGTGTGTGTGTGTGTGTGTGTGTGTGTGTGTGTGTGTGTGTGTGTGTGTGTGTGTGTGTGTGTGTGTGTGTACCACGGCTGTAAGAAGACTGTGGTTTTAACAACCGCCATGGCATCTTTTTCAGTCTTATTTTTGCAACTTCACTTGGTCAGTCATTCAAAAGCTCTTTATAAAAGCACTACACTTAAAGGGCAATTCTGCCACTTGTCCACCTCATATTCATCATCCCCAACACCAAACCAGTGTCTTCATACAGTGTGAGAAAACAGCTCATTTATATGATCTGTGGTCAAAAAGATAAGAAGAAAGATAAACAATAAATGCAAAAATACTTCTTTGTGACATCACAGGGTAGGACTAATAGTGCCTGTCTAAAAAAAAGTAAAAACCGGCAACAGGTTTTAAGCCCAAGGGAGGGTATTTGCCTGAATCTCATAGTGTTTGAAAATCACTGCTTTTAAAATGTTTTAATCGTTTGATGATGTCATCGGGTAGAACTTTTTTAAACTTTATTTATTTCCTTCAAAGAATCAAAATGTGCTGTTTTCACATATCTTAACACTGGTATTGGGCTGGAGATAATGAAAATGTGGTTGAAAAGTTATGCGCCTCTGCATAATTTGACGTAGACCTACCAAAATATTTTGACAAGCAGATACAGTTATCGAATGTCCTCACCATTATTGCAGACCATAAAGCTTTTTAAAAAATGTCCTCCAAATAAGTGTTACAAATGCTTACTGTATAGTTCAGTAAATATCTGAGTACATATCGGTATTCAGGCCACCGTTATCGTATAAAATATACCTGACATTAACCAACACCGATGCATTGTCTGACCGTATGCCTCCCACGTCCCTCCCGCATCCCAAGCCAAATTACAGCAGAGGCGCGTTCTGCACCCACGGGCAACACCAGCTAAACCTGCTGACCAATAATCAGCAGACAATGACCCTTGACCTGGTCCAAATAAATCTGCCAGCTCTCCCACTTCCCTATCCCTCTCTCCCACATCTCCAGCCCTCTCTCTGTGGGATCCATTTCTCCCCCGTGTTCATCAGGAAAGAGGGAGGGAAGGAGGGAGGGATGGAGGGAAAGCGAGAGCTAATGGACTGACAAGAGTTCAGTGTCTGAGTCTGTCCACGATGATGTGTTTGTGTGTTTGATTAATACACCGTAGAGCCAGATAGCTGGCCTTCCTGTCCCTCTGTTCATTTCTCATCGGCATAACAGGACGGGAGTGTCATCTCGTCTCGCCTCACCCCGTTTAACATGGCAACCCGTCCTGGAATCTCACATCATCTCTTTCCCGGACGGTATAGCTGTGCTAGTTACCGACGCAATGAGTCATCATGCAAGGAAGGCCATTTAGGGCAGTCATCCCCAGGCCCAACACCACATATGGCGAGTTATGTGTCTACTACTTGGATACAACGCTTATAGGACCATAGAAATTAGAATGGCTTCAATTCTCTGTAAAATCCTACATTTTGATTTCCCCTTCAGCACGCTTTTTAAGTGGAGATACCTAAGTCACGACACAGAAGCCTCCCGATTTCCCTTACCGTTCAGAGGACAGAAGTGGGAATGACTTAGAATGAGTGTGTGCAGCTTGAAGATGAGCATGAAGAGTTGAAATGCTCTTAAACCAGTGGGGGGAGCGCGGGGGCCAGGCGGCCAGGGTGCAGGGGCTGTGGCACGTAGATACGTCTGTGGACACGACGTCGTGTGGAAATTATGGGAACGGTCTGGGAAAACAAAAGGCTAAAAAAGCGAAGTTCTCGCAGGTCTCATGAATGGGAGATGACCCAGACGATATCAAATATTAAACCTCCTAATTCCATAGCCGCCTGGCTCTCTGAGGGAAGCGATAAGGTTTCATATTCTCTGTTGGCTAAATGCACCGCCAAGAGCTCCCGTCTCCTCTCTGACGGTGGGATGTGGCAGCAGCAGCGAGAGCGATATGAGACGTGTCAGTGTATAATGAAGGACCCGGGGGAGATCGGCTTTCCAATGTCTGCAGTCAGACGGTCAACGTCACACACCACTCCACCGTGTATTGTCCCCTTGCTCCTATCCTTCTATCCCATCCATGGACACTCTGATAATTAAAGGTGACCTGTGCTGTACCCTTTTCCCTACTTGGTCCTGGTCAAAAAGTAGTGCACTGTAGAGAGAATAGGGTGCAATTTTGGACACTTGTCTGGGAACACACCTCTCCCTCATCTGGACCTGGCTCAGACACGGACCACTGGATGGGTTTACGACCACGGCCATAGTGGATGGGAAGGGTTCTATCCACATAGGAAATAATCTGCTGATGAACAAACCAGTCTAGGGAATAAAAGCTTACCTCTGGGCCTCCCGGGCCTCCCTTTCTCCCTTCCTCCCTCTCTCTCTGCCTCTGTACCTGTCTCTCTGCCTGCCTCCCAACCTCCCATCCTTTCTACCTCTCTACCTCTCTACATCCCTGCACCTGTGGTATCTCCACTCATCCCCCAACTATCCTCTTGCTATTGGGTGTTATCATGTTGACGTCTCCTTACCTGTAAAATATTATTGCCTGCCTGTCCCGCCTCGCCTCCACACCGCCAATCAGCTCTGCTCTGACAGCGAAGCCCTAATAGAGGCTCTCGTTCCACACACAAAGTCCACAGGTCTGATATTTATGCCCCACTGTCATCCCCTCTCTCTCTCTTTCTTCCTTTCTCTCTCTTTCTCTGTTCCTCATGCTTTCTCTCTCTCTCCTCTCTCTCACTTTCCTTCTCTGTTTCACCCCTCTCTACCTCTTTCTCTCCCTCTCTCTCCCTCCTCTCTCTCTCTCTGCTCCTCATACTTTCTCTCTCTCTTTCCTACTCTTCCCCCCCCTCCCCCCTCCCCTCCCCTCTCTCCCTGTCTCTGTCTCTGTTTCAGGCTGCTGCCCCTGCCTCCCACCCTCCCAACCCCAGTCATTGTTTTAGGGAGGGTCCCGCGACCCCATTCACTGTCAGCAGACGGACATTCTTTAGTTGCCCGGCCGACACAAAGATGAGACGAGGGAAACTCTAAACCGTTTATTAGAAACACTTTTCACCCTTCAAGAACAGCGGAGCCACCGTAAATAATGTCAGTAGCAGACCGGCCTGGGCCAGTAAGCCTCTGTGACTGATAGGTCTGCGAGGGGTGTGTGTATGTGTGTGTCTGTGTGTGTGTGTGAGTGTGAGTGTTAGTGTGAGTGAGGAATGGGCACAAAGACATCACACACACAAGGGAGGACGAATGTATTGTCCCCTCCTTGGCTTTGGAGTGTGTAAGATGACCACATGACATCATAGCGGCATTATGCTACACCCATATTTCTAATGATATACTGCTTGTTATGGAGAATTTTAAGGAACTACCTTTCTCTGTTTTCCTCTCTGCTTAACATGTTGAATAGATGGGCAGAGGTGTTTTCTTAAGAGACCCTTTCCATGCCCCTATATGTCTTGGTGTCAGACCCCATTGAGCCCGTTTGAACACAGCCTCGGTGAGGGAGGGGGTGTCAAGGTCTGGATCAGGTATTTAAAGCAGGACATGAAAATTATTGTGAGAGTTCATATTTACTTAAGTAAATACACAATAAAAAAATGTCTGTCTCATAACCAAGCTGAGCTTAGTATTGAATCCCATGTTCTCAATTTGTGAAGTATGGAAGCAAAATGTTAACCACACTCGATACATCATCTGTACTGATTCCTTTAGAAGACATTAGGAGTGCTGATCTAGGATCAGTTTGGCAATCATAATGGATTACACAGGGGGACCTGATTCTAGATCAGCACTTCTACTCTGAGACACGTTGTGAATAAAGGCCCTGTAGGCTATCCTCTGAGTGTCTGGGACTAATACACATCCACATAAACCGGTGACATCTTAAGAGCAATCATAGACGCTGGGCAGTGTAAAGCACAGAGGTTTTTATTTATTTTAAATGTTCACCCTTTTTTCTCCCCACTTTCATGGTATCCAATTGGTAGTTACAGTCTTGTCCCGTCGCTGCAACTCCCGTACGGACTCAGGAGAGGGGAAGGTCGAGAGCCGTGCGTCCCCCGAAACACAACCCAGCCAAGCCGCACTGCTTCTTGACACAATGCCCGCTTAACCCGGAAGCCCGCCGGAACCAATGTGTCAGAGGAAACACCGTACACCTGGCGACCGTGTCTGCGTGCATGCGCCCGGCCCGCCACAGGAGTCGTTAGAGCGTGATGGGTCAAGGACATTCTGGCCGGCCAAAACATTCCCAAACCCAGACGACAGTGGGCCAATTGTACGCCGCCCGGTCGAAGCCAGCTGACACAGAGCATGGACTTGAACCAGGATCTCTAGTGGCACAGGTAGTACTGTGATGCAGTGCCTTACACCACCGCGCCACTCAGAAGGCTGTGCAAAGAAATGCAGCTTTAGAGATGTTATTAAGTGAAGTTGCTTCAGGGTCTGTCTGGGCTGCATGACTAACTACTCTGTTTGTGTGGCTGTCTGTGTTAATGTTTTGGTATTTGGTATTCAGTTTCTGGTTCAGATTGACAAACAGCACAATCGTCTCTCACCAATTCTTAACAAGAAAATTCCCTAGTCTCAACAGTGGCAACAGAGTCTGTGCCAACAGTAAGTACACATAGTAGTATAAATCCCCCCCCGCACAGTCCTCACAGCCGGGTGTTTTCTGAAGGCTTCTGGAAAGAGATGACGTCGGCACTTCCAACCGATTCTCCCCATTAAGCAACGAGTCGGAGTCAGAAGCCAAGCCTTCTCAGATCTCTCCTCCAACCGGCACAGGGTCTGAGCCGCCGAAGCCTCCCACCACTAGCTCTGATAAATTGAAAACCCTAGTCATTGGCGACTCCGTTTACCTGCAAAATTTGACTTAAGAGAATCATTCAAATAAAATAAAATTGTATTTGTCACATGCGCCAAATACAACAGGTGTAGGTAGACCTTACAGTGAAATGCTTACTTGCAAGCCCTTAACCAACGATGCAGTTATAAGAAAATACCTAAAAATAAAAAAAAATTAAAGTAAGAGATAACAAAAACAAATAATTAAAGAGCATCAGTAAATAACTATAGCGGGGCTATATACAGGGGGTACCGGTACAGAGTCAATGTGTCAATGTGTCAATGTGCGGGGGCACCAGTATCGAGGTATTTGAAATAATTATATACACGCAGGTAGGGTTGTTAAAGTGGCCATGTATAGATAATAACAGATAGTAGCAGCAGCATAGTGTGGGTGGTGGGGGGGCTGCAAATAGTCTATGAGAGAATGGTCTATGACTAGGGTGGCTGCAGTCTTTGACAATTCTTAGGGCCTTCCTCTGACACCGCTTGGCATAGAGGTCCTTGATGGCAGGAAGCTGGACCCCGGTGATGTACTGGGCCGTATGCACTACCCTCTGTAGTGCCTTGCGGTTGGAGGCCAAGCAGTTGCCATACCAGGCAGTGATGCAACCTGTCAGGATGCTCTCGATGGTGCAGCTGTAAAATCTTTAGAGGATCTGAGGACCCGTGCCAAATCTTTTCCGTCTACTGAGGGGGAATAGATTTTGTCGTAACCTCTTCACGACTGTCAGGAATCTAGGATCCAGTTGCAGAGGGAGGTGTTTTGTTCCAGGGTCCTTAGCTTAGAGATGAGCTTTGAGGGCACTATGGTACTGAACGCTGTAGTCAATGAATAGCATTCTCACATAGGTGTTCCTTTTGTCCAGGTGGGAAAGGGCAGTGGGGAGTGTAATATAGATTGCATCATCTGTGGATCTGTTGGTGTGGTATGCAAATTGGAGTGGGTCTAGTGTTTCTGGGATAATGGTATTGATGTGAGCCATGACCAGCCTTTCAAAGCATTTCATGGCTCCAGACATGAGTGCTACGGGTCGGTTGTCATTTAGGCAGATTACCTTAGTGTTCTTGGGAACAGGGACTATGGTGGTCTGCTTTAAACATGCTGGTATTACAGACAGGGAGAGGTTGAAAATGTCAGTGAAGACACATGCCAGTTGGTCAGCGCATGCTCAGAGTACATGCCCTGGTTACCAGGGGGCAGTGCTACCGACATAAAGGCTAATCTGAAGATGGTGCTGGCTAAGGCTAAAACTGGCGAGTGTAGAAAGTATACTGTAGGGATATTGTTATCCACCAACTTCAGTGTGCAACATAACTTCAGTGTGTAAATCAGTTAGAAAGATGTGTCGGCATCGAGTAATTGTCTCTGGCCACTTCCAAGTTAGGGGGAGTGATGAGCTCTACAGCAGAGTCTCACAACTCAATCGCTGGTTGAAAACTGTTTTCTGCCCCTCCCAAAAGATAGAATTTGTAGATAATTGGCCTTCTTTCTGAGCCACAAACAGGACCAAACCTGGCCTGCTGAGGAGTGACGGACTCCATCCTAGCTGGAGGGGTGCTCTCATCTTATCTATGGACAGGGCTCTAACTCTTCTAGCGCAACAATGAGATCGGGTGCAGGCCGGGCAGCAGGCTGTTAGCCAGCCTGCCAACTTAGTGGAGTCTGCCACTAGCACAGTCAGTGTATCTCCACTGAAACCGTATCTGTGCCTCTATCTAGGTTGAAAAGAACAAAACATGGCGGTATTGTCACGTTCTGACCTTTATTTCCTTTGTTTTGTCTTTATTTAGTATGTTCAGGACGTGAGTTGGGGTGGGCAGTCTATGTGTGTTTTTCTATGTTGGGGTTTTGAGTTCAGCTTAGTATGGTTCTCAATCAGAGGCAGATGTCGTTAGTTGTCTCTGATTGAGAATCATACTTAGGTAGCCTGGGTTTCACTTTTGGTTTGTGGGTGTTTTGTTTTCCGTGTGTGTGTTTGTTGCCCCACGGTACTGTTTCGGTTTCGTTCGTTTCACATTTATTGTTTTGTAGTGTTCAGTTTATGTCTTTAAATAAACGTTCTGGACACTTACCACACTGTGCATTGGTCCTCCGATCCTTCTCGCTTCTCCTCCTCAGAGGAAGAGGAGGAATGCCGTTACAGGTATTCGTCTTAGCAACCTCATCGGAATAAAGATCTCCATTCCTGTCATTATTTAAAGAGATTGTGATATCTCACATCTCAAAAAATGGGTTACTTAATGTAAGATCCCTCACTTCCAAGGTAGTCATAGTCAATGCACTGATCATAATCTTGATGTGATTGTCCTGACTGAAACATGGCTTAAGCCTGATGAATTTACTGTGTTAAATTAGGCCTCTCCTCCTGGTTACACTAGTGACCATATTCCTCACGCATCCTGCAAATGCGGAGGTGTTGCTAACATTTATGACAGCAAATTTAAATGTATCTCCCCAACAATGACTGCGTTTTTGTCTTTTGAGCTTCTAGTCATGAAATCTATGCAGTCTACTCAATCACTTTTATAGCTACTTTTTACAGGCCTCCTGTGCCGCATATAGCGTTCCTCACAGAGTTCCCTGAATATTATAATATTTGGTGACTTTAATATTCACATGGAAAAGTCCACAGACCTTGCTTTCAGAGCCATCATCGATTCAGTGGGCTTTGTCCAACATGTCTCCGGACCTACTCATGGCCACAGACATACCCTGGATCTAGTTTTGTCCAATGGAATAATTATTGTGGATATAAATGTTTCTCCTCATAATCCTGGACTATCAGACCACCATTGGATTATGTTTGCAATCGTAACAAATAATCTGCTCAGACCCCAACCAATGATCATCAAAAGCTGTGCTATAAATTCTCAGACAACTCAAAGATTCCTAGATACCCTTCCAGAGTCTCTCCACCTACCCAAGGACTCACCTATCTAAGGATCTTAATTTAGCCTTGAGTGATACCCTATATGCAGCCGCACCCCTAAAAATATACAAAAGTTTGTCACGAGAAATGTGCTCCCTGGTATACAGAAAATACCCGAGCACTGAAGCAAGCTTCCAGAAAACTGGAACGGAAATGGTGCTCCACCAAACTGGAAGTCTTCCGACTAGATTGGAAAGACAGTACCGTAAAATATCGAAGAGCCCTCACCGCTGCTCAATCATCCGATTTTTCCAACATAATTGAGGAAAATAAGAAATATCCTGAAAAATATGTTAATACTATATATGTCACACCCTGGCCATAGAGAGGCTTTTATTCTCTATTTTGGTTTGGCCAGGGTGTGACTAGGGTGGGCATTCTATGTTCATTTTCTATGGTTTGTATTTCTTTGTTGTTTGGCCGGGTGTGGTTCTCAATCAGAGGCAGCTGTCTACCGTTGTAACTTAGGTAGCTTTTTCCCACAGGGTTTTTGTGGGTAGTTGCTTTCTGTTTTTGTGTCTGCCCCAGACAGAACTGTTTCAGTTGTTCTCGTCGTCGTCGTCGTTGTTGTTTTGCTATTCAGCGTTCAGTTCAACTAATAAAGGATGAACACGTACCACGCTGCACCTTGGTCCTCCACTCCTTCCAACAGCCATTACAATATAACTAAAAAAGCAGCACTCAACAAATGAGGACAGCTTTCAGCAGTAATATATTTATGAACTTCTTCGATGAAAAGATCATGATCATTAGAATGCAAATTACGGACTCAACTTTGAATCTGCGTATTTCTCCAAAGCTCAGTTGTCCTGAGTCTGCACAGAACTGCCAGGACCTAGGATCAATGGACACACTCAAGTTTTTTAATCCTGTATCTCTTGACACATTCTGAGGTGCTGCACCCTCGACAACTACTGTGATTATTATTATTTGACCATGCTGGTCATCTATGAACATTTGAACATCTTGACCATGTTCTGTTATCATCTCCACCCGGCACAGCCAGAAGAGGACTGGCCACCCCTCAGAGCCTGGTTCCTCTCTAGGTTTCTTCCTAGGTTCCCACCTTTCATGGGAGTTTATCTCAGCCACCGTGCTTCTACATCTGCATTGCTTGCTGTTTGGAGTTTTAGGCTGGGTTTCTGTACAGCACTTTGTGACATCTGCAGATGTAAGAAGGGCTTTATGAATACATTTGATTGATTGATTGATTGGATTTTTTTTGTTGCTAGCTGGATAGGCCAAGGTTTGAATGCCTGGAGTCATTTTAATTTCCTTCCTGATGGTATTTTGATGGGGTTGGCGAGTAACAAAGGGTCTGTGGAGGCGGCCAATAAAAGAGGCAAATTACCACCCGCAGGCTGCGTAAGGAACCAACTCAGTGGAAAGGTCTGAGTGTATTTCACAGGGCCACAGCTCACACTGGTGGAGAATACATGTGAACGGTACAGGGCGGAGAGGGACAGTGAGGATTACACAGCCAATGCTGGATCGCTTGATTGAGTTTAGACTTGGAAATGTCTGCGTGTTTGTGCCCCACCCTGGTCCACCCTGGTCCGAGGACGAGAGGTGCATTGAACGTGATCAGGCCTGGTGTAAGGTATGTCCATGTAACGGAGCCATACACCTTCTCAATGATGTAGTCGACCTATTCACTCAGGGGAAAGCAGAACATCAGCCCTAATATCCAGATGTTTGGGCTGTCAGAACTGAGAGAAAATACCATGTTGTCCGAAGTTATTGGACACCACATTCTGCCTTGCTTTGGCAGTGTACATGGATACAGCTTTGTAGCTTATTTTATTACAAGAGATCAATCTGTTTGTGTTCCTTACTTTGGCTAATGTTATTGTGTGTCAATAGCCTCATCTATTTTTGTTGCTAATAGTCACGTTAAGATGTGTTGGTGTTTTGATAGAAAGGGTAACAATGAACATCTGAATTGTGCAATGTCCCAAGACACAAGTAATGAGTGCAAATGTACATGAGACTAAGTAAGGGAGAGACTGCGAGGGAGAGGGACAGACTTAACTGCCATTTTGGTTTGTGAGTACCTGCAGTTAAATGGTGTTGCTTTTGGCAGGGCAGTGCTAGCAAATGAGCCATAATCTCTGTGATGTCGACTGTCTGCCTCACCGGCCATGACATTCTCTGTCCTTCCTTTCCCTCCACCGCCTGGGTCTGGGAGAAAGATGAGGGGGTATGAGACCACAAAAACACATGCATACACGTACACACACACAAACACATGCACACACACACACACACACACACACACACACACACACACACACACACACACACACACACACACACACACACACACACAACAGGCAAAAATGAATGCAGAAATGCAGATATCAAACAAATGCATGCACACACACACACACACACACACACACACACACACACACACACACAACACACACACACACACACACACACACACACACACACACACACACACACACACACACACACACACACACACACACACACGCGCGCGCGCAGACACATATACACATAAGACACGCAGACATATACAGTTAAACAATTTAGTGAGAAAACAGTAGAACCATCCAGTTCTGGTCTCGACCAAATTTCTCCCGTAAATAAATAGAAATGATCCAGTAACATTCCGGAGACTGTTTTCCCTCAGCATTCACTGTCTTTTATTTATCCTCCTTGTAATAATGTAGACTACAATGTGGTCTACACTTGCCCGATTGACTTCATGAGATTTTCCTTCCTAGCTTAATCCACTGTACCTGCTTCTTGTCATCAAACAAGCCCACTAAAAACGTGCATCAACCTGATAATTAGCTTCAAAATAACAAGCACACAGAGCTACACAGAGCGTCTACCTCTTAAAAATAAGTAGAGTATGTTGTAAAAACACTGGGGGAACATGGGGATTTCAACAAAGGCCAGAAAGGAAATACTGTATCCTTGTGCTGTGATAAAATGCTGCGTAACCCTTTAAATGGATAGCCCATCTGTAGATGCTCTACAGGCTATATGCAACATTTCAAACAACTATCTACAAACTATCCCTAAACCTAAACATAAACTTCAACCAAACCCTAGCCCTAACCTTAACCCTTATCCCAACCCTTATTCTAACCCTAACTCTAACCGTAACCTTAGTTATTAACAACATATAGTTTGTTGATAGTATGACCATCTGCAGAGCATCTACAGACGAACTATCCGGACTATCCAAATTAAGTTTGATTGACCAAACGTTGTTGTCTCGTAGTCTCTTCGACCAAATCCAGATTGAAGCCATGGGTTTAAAAAAAAAAAAAAATTAAGATTGAACTGGGTGTAAAATAGGAGATAAAATAGGCCTTGCTTTTATTTCTCCAGCGCCTGAGTGCGTGCGCAAAGAACCCGCCTGGAGCCTTATCATAACTTTATGAACGCGGGGTCCTAAACAAACCTTGAAAGAGAGAGATCACATCATTGTGTATCACATGACAACAATGAAAACATATATTGGTATTAATTGATATCAGAATCATTCATAGGGTTCTGTCCCTCTGTACATTCTTAAATAAATCTGTACATTCTTTAAGTATCTAAATAAGTACCAGTAAGATACAGTAGCTACTAGCATAATACTGTAAGAAATATTGTTTTACGTAGAAAATAAACAAGGTTTCAATTAGATTCATTAGTAATAATAAATAAAATCATAGGAGTAGTAACGTGAACATTTTAATTAACTATTTTCTACAGAATGTCAAGTATATATGTGAAGGATTACATTTCTGTTATCACGGACTGTTCCCTTTCAATATATCAAATCAATGCAGAAATATGAACAGTTTTTTCAATTTATTGTAAAAACTATTCCACACTTTCTTACTAACTTCAGTATTTTGAAGTAATGTACAAAAAAAAGGCTTTTAGAGCTAAATGTACACATATTTGAAAAGGACACTCTTCAGGTCATTTACAATTCACTTTAAACAATTTTTACTACAAAAATGACGCCAGCCTAAGCCTATGTAAATAATCCTAGTGGTAAACATATATTGCTGCTGTCATTTGTTCAATAATCATTGATATTATAATAATTCTGCATCTAACAGCAGTATCATAACTGACAATATCTCTGTAATTGTTTTCCTCAATTAAAAAAAAATAGTAAATACATATCTCCTTGTTCTGTGGTCTAGATGATGATGTTCCAAATATTATATTCTAAAAAACAGTGTACATGACAAATTAAAGAGCATATTTTATCATTATACATTGCTCATATTTATTTCAACCACTTTTTAATTAATTGTGAAGTGCAAATAAACACAACCATATTCCATTCAAATAAAGATTTTATGTCATTTAGTTTCATTAATATAAATGAACTGACCGTAACTGACCGCACCTCCACATTCCTTGTCGCTTCTCACAACATTACTGTCCTCTAACGCAACGAGAGTCATCTCAAAACAGTTACATACTGTAATTGCTGATCAGGCCCTGGTTGGTGGAGTAGAATTAAACCCAGGCTGCAGCGAGTCACCTTGACACTGGTCAGCTTTGTCTCTTCAAGAATCCGACGGTTGGAAAGCAGTTATTAATGGACTTAGGGGAGAGTGTGGAGATCTGGCTGCTTGTTTTTCTGGTTCGGAGCCGGCTTTAGGAGAGATCAGTGGACTTGCTTTTAGAATTTTTATTCGGGGCTAAGGAATGAGAGAGTTCAGTGGTGGGACTGCTAGGTTGTTTTCTGGCCTCAGGGTAAGGCTTGGGGAGACTGAGAGAGAGCCAGGGTGGTCCTGTACAGCACTGTTGCCTCTATAATACTTGCCACCGTACACCCACCCCTCAGACCCATTTGTGTAACTTCTTACGTTTTCTGTTGATAAACTGACATTCCAATTTATTTTCTTTGGCCACGGTCCCACAGTCCGATACTGAAGCTTGTAAATTAAAAGAGTTGTGTAATAGGGTTGGGATCATGGGTGAAAATGGATCGCTTTGACTTCTTGTTGTACGATGCTTCTGGGCTTTCTCCCACGGCCGGACTGAGGAAGGAGGGGGTACTATGGGGGCTATTCAATCAATTTCTGTATCCAGGTTTCAAGCAAAAGAAACAATCTATTCTTGCAGTAAAATAATGCATTTTCGATTCGTTCAAACAGCAAAACAATGTTTGCACGGTCAAACAAAAAGAAACCTAACTGCAGGTTTTCCTGTTTGACTCTCTTGGAAGGGTAGCTCTGCTGAAGTAGGATCTGGGATGATGGAGATATTCAGGTCATGGACAAATAGAAAAACACTCTACATCTCACACATACACAAACACATGACCACACAAAAATGGACACACACTATTTCACAAATTTGACATATAGTGCATTCGGGAAGTAGTCAGACCCCTTCCTTTGTTACGTTAGAGCCTTGTTCTAAAATGAATCAAATAATTGTTTTTCCTCATCAATCTACACACAATACTCCATAATGACAAAGTTGTAATTTTATTTGCAAACGTATTAATAAAATAAAAAACAAAAATACCGTATTTACATACAGTGGGGCAAAAAAGTATTTAGTAAGCTACAAATTGTACAAGTTCTCCCACTTCAAAAGATGAGAGAGGCCTGTAATTTTCATCATAGGTACACTTCAACTACGACAGACAAAATGAGGGAAAAAAATCCAGAAAATCACATTGTAGGATTTTTTTATGAGTTTATTTGCAAATGATGGTGGAAAGTAAGTATTTGGTCACCTACAAACAAGCAAGATTTCTGGCTCTCAGTTTGTTCAGACCTGTAACTTCTTCTTTAAGAGGCTCCTCTGTCCTCCACTCGTTACCTGTATTAATGACACCTGTTTGAACTTGTTATCAGTATAAAAGAAACCTGTCCACAACCTCAAACAGTCACACTCCAAACTCCACTATAGCCAAGACCAAAGAGCTGTCAAAGGACACCAGAAACAAAATTATAGACCTGCACCAGGCTGGGAAGACTGAATCTGCAATAGGTAAGCAGCTTGGTTTGAAGAAATCAACTGTGGGAGCAATTATTAGGAAATGGAAGACATACAAGACCACTGATAATCTCCCTCGATCTGGGGCTCCACGCAAGATCTCACCCCATGGTGTCAAAATTATCACAAGAACAGTGAGCAAAAATCCCAGAACCACACGGGGGGACCTAGTGAATGGCCTGCAGAGAGCTGGGACCAAAGTAACAAAGCCTACCATCAGCAAGGGCATTGATGAAGATGAAACATGGCTGGGTCTTTCAGCATGACAATGATCCCAAACACACCGGCCCGGACAACGAAGGAGTGGCTTCGTAAGAAGCATTTCAAGGTCCTGGAGTGGCCTAGCCAGTCTCCAGATCTCAACCCCATAGAAAATATTTGGAGGGAGTTGAAAGTCTGTGTTGCCCAGCAACAGCCCCAAAACATCACTGCTCTAGAGTAGATCTGCATGGAGGAATTGGCCAAAATACCAGCAACAGTGTGTGATAATCTTGTGAAGACTTACAGAAAACGTTTGACCTCTGTCATTGCCAACAAAGGGTATATAACAAAGTATTGAGATAAACTTTTGTTATTGACCAAATACTTATTTTCCACCATAATTTTCAAATAAATTCATTACAAATCCTAAAATGTGATTTTCTGGATTTTTTTTTCTCATTTTGTCTGTCATAGTTGAAGTGTACATATGATGAAAATTACAGGCCTCTCTCATCTTTTTAAGTGGGAGAACTTGCACAATTGTCGGCTGACTACTTTTCGCCCCACTGTAAGTATTCATACCCTTTGCTATGAGACTCCTATTTGAGCTCAGATGCACCCTGTTTCCATTGATCATCCTTGAAATGTTTCTACAACTTGATTGTAGTCCACCTGCGGTAAATTCAATTGATTGGACATGATTTGGAAAGGCACACACCTAACTCTTCGTAGAGCTATCCGCCAAGCCAAACTGAGCAATCGTGGTAGAAGAGCCTTGATCAGGGAGGTGACCAAGAACCCGATGGTCACTCTGACAGAACTCCAGAGTTCCTCTGTGGAGATAGGAGAACCTTCCAGAAGGACAATCATCTCTGCAGCACTCCACCAATCAGGCCTTTATGGTAGAGTGGCCAGACAGAAGCCACTCCTCAGTAAAAGGAGTTTGCCAAAAGGCACCTAAAGGACTCTCAGACAATGAGAAACAAGGTTCTCTGGTCTGATGAAACCAAGATTGAACTCTTTTGCCTGAATGCCAAGCGTTATGTCTGGAGGAAACCTGGCAAAATCCCTACGGTGAAGCATGGTGGTGGCAACATCATGTTGAAGGGGATGTTTTTCAACGGCAGGTACTGTGAGACTAGCTAGGATTGAGTGGAGATGAACAGAGCAAAGTACAGAGTGATCCTTGATGAAAATCTGCTCAAGAGCGCTCAGGACGTCAGACTGGGAAGAAGGTTCACATTCCAAGAGGTCAATGACCCTAAGCATGCAGCCAAGACAATGCAGGAGTGGCTTCGGGACAAGTCTCTGAACGTCCTTGAGTGGTCCAGTCAGAGCCCGTACTTGAACCCGATCCAACATCTCTGGTGAGACCTGAAAATAGCTGTGCAGCAATGCTCCCCATCCAACCTGACAGCGCTTGAGAGGATCTGCAGAGAAGCATCAGAGAAACTCCACAAATACAAATGCGCCAAGCTTGTAATGTTATACCCAAGAAGACTCCAGGCTGTAATCGCTGCCAAAGGTGCTTCAACAAAGCACTGAGTAAGGGGTCTGAATACTAATGTTAATGTGATTTTTTATACATTTGTAAAAAATGTCTTAGCCTGTTTTTGCTTTGTCATTATGGGATGTTGTTTGTAGATTTATGAGGGGGGAAAACTATTTAATCTATTTTAGAATAAGGCTGTAAAGTAACAAAATATAGAAAAAGTCAAGGGGTCTGAAAACTTTCCGAATGCACTGTACACGCCCACTTCTGTCCGCCCAGTGGGAATGTGTTTTCTTAGATCATTTGAAGCCGAAATATTTGAGCTGCATGAGTTCTCTTATGAAGTCCTGCCAAGAGGGAGTAAGAAACCGCTGAGGCCTTACAGACAACAGCTCCAGATTCCCAGAATTCAGCAGGGCCCAAACACCCACATAGGAGCACAATGAGGCAGAAGAAACACAAATGTACATGAGGCAGAAGAAACACAAATGTACAGACAAATACACACGTCACAAAGTGTGACAGCTGGAACTTGGTTTGATACGAAAAATAACAGAGGAATACAAATGCAAATCTGTTAGACCCAATTCGAGATAGCTTAAGGGCCAATTCTATGGTCTTAAATCATCAATAATATATCTATTACACAACTCTATCAACTATAAATGCTATCACTATGTTTTTGTGTTTAGAATTTTTAAAATTCATATTTGAGACGTAAAATAACGACTTATAAGACAATGTAAATGTAAAATGTAGTCAAATTAATTGTAATAATATTTTTCATCCTAGTGGTAACCGATGACTCTTGTTTGACTAATCTTGCTGTGAGATCTGCCTGAGCCAGTACAGCCATGATGGATGAGACAGAATGGAGCAGAGTGCTCCTTCATCCTGGGAACCCAGCAGTGACAGACAAACAGCTAGGCCTCTGACTGCCCTGGGGAAACTACCCTGAGGCTAATAGTACCTAACATTACCCCCTCAAACGGAGGCTGAGACAGCCACAGCATCAGCGTTTTCCTTGTATGAATCTGGTATTCAATGCTTTTCTATGGGATAATAGCAGTAAGGCCAAATTCAATGTTTCATCAAATAATTGTTTTATATTTATTTTTTTATACCTAAAAGGGGTCAAAGGTTAAAATGGAATTGAATATAATAAGTTACATTGTTATAATGTAATGCGTACTATTACCTAAAGTGTCTACTGTAAATATAATTTAAATTGAAATGTGAATCATCAAATATAATGTGATACAAAATTCTATATTATATTGTCATGATATAAATACTATTCCCCGAATTTTCCACTGTAGATAAATGTGTTCTTCAGGTATCTTTATTTTTCTCTGTTTCTTTCTAGTTCTGTCTGCATGTCTTCATAGTAAATAAAACATCCGTCTGTTTCTTTCTGGTTCTGTCTGCATGTCTTCATAGTAAATAAAACATCCGTCTGTTTCTTTCTGGTTCTGTCTGCATGTCTTCATAGTAAATAAAACATCCGTCTGTTTCTTTCTGGTTCTGTCTGCATGTCTTCATAGTAAATAAAACATCCGTCTGTTTCTTTCTGGTTCTGTCTGCATGTCTTCATAGTAAATAAAACATCCGTCTGTTTCTTTCTGGTTCTGTCTGCATGTCTTCATAGTAAATAAAACATCCGTCTGTTTCTTTGGAAGATGCTCCTGCTGATGACATTGGAAGATGCTGGTCTGGTCAGGGGCTTTGAGTGGGCAACCCCCATTACACGTATTCTTCCTTGTCTCTCATATTTATTTATTTATTTTAATTTAACCTTTATTCAACTAGGCAAGTCAGTTCAGGACAAATTCTTATTTACAATGATGGCATACCAAAAGGCAAAAGGCCTCCTGTGGGGATGGGGGCTGGGATTAAAAATAAAAATGAAATATAAATATAGGACAAAACACACATCACGACAAGAGAGACACCACAACACTACATAAAGAGAGACCTAAGACATCAACATAGCATGGCAGCAACACATGACAACGCAGCATGGAAGCAACACAACATGACAACGAAGTGGTAGCAACACGACAACAATGTGGTAACAACTCAACAGGGCAGCAGCACAACATGGTAGCAGCACAAAACACTGTACAAACATTATTGGGCACTGGCAACAGCACAAAGAGCAAGAAGGTAGAGACAACAATACATCAAGCGAAGCAGCCACAACTGTCAGTAAGAGTGTCCATGATTGAGTCTTTGAATGAGGAGACTGAGATAAACTGTCCAGTTTGAGTGTTAGTTGCAGCTCGTTCCAGTCGCTAGCTGCAGCGAACTGAAAAGATTAGCGACCCAGGGATGTGTGTGCTTTGGGGACCATAACAAAATGTGACTGGCAGAACGGGTGTTGTATGTGGAGGATGAGGGCTGCAGTAGATATCTCAGATAGGGGGGAGTGAGGCCTAAGAGGGTTTGATAAATAAGCATCAACCAGTGGGTCTTGCGACGGGGGGACAGGTATACACAGTGATGACCAGTTTACAGAGGAGTATAGACTGCAGTAATGTGTCCTATCAGGAGCATTGGTGGAAAATCTGATGGTATAATATATCATAAGTTTATACAATAAGTTTGACCTTTGGCATAAGCCGAAGATAGTAGAAATGTTCAATAAAGTGCAGTACCTGTCAACAGTTTGGACACACCTACTCATTCCAGGGTCCTTTCTCATTTCCACTAGCCTCCACATTGTAGAACAACAGCGAAGACATCAAAACCATCGAACAACACATAAGGAATCATGCAGCAACCAAAAAAAGTGGCAAACAAATTTGAGCCTCCTCATAGCGGAGCTGATGTCTGGTGCATGACCTCCCAAGACACAACAAACAATGCGGACAATATGCATCGCCTCATAACCTCAGTTCTTTTGGCCTCGAAAACTAGTACATCACAAGGGATTGTATTTTGAGAGAAAAAGAAGGTCATTCTCGCATGAAACGTTTGGATTTGTAACTATAATACAAGTACTAAAGTATGCGTTTTATGGTATGTTGCTCTCTCCATTGTTAACATTAAAAGTGTGTCATGTTTCGCGGCATATTGTACCCTGTGTCCATTTGAAATGAATTAACGCACCTTTGTAGTGCATAAAGGTCTGTAGTGCATAAAGGTCTGTAGTGCATAAAGGTCTGTAGTGCATAAAGGTCTGTAGTGCATAAAGGTCTTTAACGCTGCTTCCACAGGTGGGTTTGAATCATATTCACTTTATGCTTTCCCCTTGTGCAATTACAATACTCGAGGTGATTGAAAAACATTGGTTTAATGTCTCTCATTTCATGGCTCTCTACGCTCAACTGTAAACCTGTCTCAGCCATTGGGCCATTTAACCAGATAAGGGGTTGCTTGAGGCTGAGGGGCCCTTACAAGAGTCTAACCTTATAGCCCCTAATGACTCTGCTGGCTTCGGAGGCACAACAGGAAATAAACCTTTAAAGTAGGCCATAAATGAATAATATTTCAAGGTTGCTAGACATAGTGTAATGGTAGAAAATAGTTTGGCTCATCTTGCCTTTCCCATATGACCCTTGATCCTTAGGGTAACCCCCCCCCATACCCATCCACCCACCCACCCACTCCTCCGCCGTGCTGCCATACCACAGGTCCAGCTGGGGACTACTAGGCTAGGTCTCAGGAACATTGATCACCTCCCTCAGGAGTGTGGGGGGTAGAGGGCATGCTCTCCTGGCATTACGCCCCAGCATACTTTATGAACACAGCTGCAAAGCTTGGGCCTAGAAAACCTACAGCTTACAAACCGTGGAGTTACCTAGTGCACCGTTCTGCTACAGAGCCTTTTTCTGGTTTTATCTTTCAATAACATATGCCATTTAGCAAACACTTTTATCCAAAGAGACTTACAGTCATTCATACATGTTATGCATCAGTGGTCTCAGGAATCAAACCCACTAACCTGGCTTTACAAGCGCAATGCTCTACCAGCAGCTACAAGGGACCAACCTTTGAATCGCCCCAAAGCTTGGGCCTAGCAAACAAACAAACACATGGTGGCGTTCCAGATTAGTTTAGTCTTCAATACCAGGACTCCTCTTCCCTCCGCTGCGTCCTTCCATCCCTACAACAGTTTAGTCTTCAATACCAGGACTCCTCTTCCCTCCGCTGCGTCCTTCCATCCCTACAACAGTTTAGTCTTCAATACCAGGACTCCTCTTCCCTCCGCTGCGTCCTTCCATCCCTACAACAGTTTAGTCTTCAATACCAGGACTCCTCTTCCCTCCGCTGCGTCCTTCCATCCCTACAACAGTTTAGTCTTCTTCCCTCCGCTGCGTCCTTCCATCCCTACAACAGTTTAGTCTTCAATACCAGGACTCCTCTTCCCTCCGCTGCGTCCTTCCATCCCTACAACAGTTTAGTCTTGCCATAAAGTCGATCTCCTGTTTCATCCTGTCAGTCCACTCTCGGTTTTACAGCCTAGTACTTTATCTCTGGTCAGAGAGAGCGGAGTGGAGAAGGTGCAGTGAAAAACCGAAGCCACGTCTTAGCTCTATCGTGACGAAACCCCGAGGCAGTAAAGTGAACGTCTCCATTGTTGATGTGCAGTTAAAAGACGCGGGGTCTCAAATCTCCACTGCCAAATGGGGCCACAGAGCATTACATGGGGTTAAAGCTAGCAGAGAGAGGTAACTCTATTTTGGTAATTGCATTTCGATTTGTGCTTTACTGCACTACGCTCTGCTGTAATTGCGCTAGTAGGAGTAGTATTACTTATATTTGTATTCTTATTGGTTAGTGTTATTATCATCAATTATATTCAGCATTATTGTAGTACAGCAAAGCGAGTAAAAGTGATATTACTTCTATTAGTGTTCTATTGGTGTTATTAATATACTGACGTAGTTCATTTAGTTAAATCCAAAATGTCTAAAACCTCATAATAGTATTGAGTGGGGCAAGTCATCTGGGAGTTAGCCATAGGAGTTTTTCAATTCAGGGCCTAAATAGGAGCTGTCATAGTTTTTTTCAGAAAGGACCTCCCTTACCCTATACCTCACTGACTGACTGAGTGAAAAGTGCTTTCTCAGCACCGGCCTGTCTGGCCCTGCTTCCTGTGCCCCAGCTCTCACATCCCTGTTGTTATTAAGCCCACCAAATGGCCCTGGTTCACCGGTGGTCTCCCTAATAACTGCCCGTGACGGACGGGACAGCTCTCGCTGCCTGCCTACCCGTGGCCTTGGGCTCCCACCTCCAACACACACACACACACACACACACACACACACACACACACACACACACACACACACACACACACACACACACACACACACACACACACACACACACACACACACACACACACACACACACACACACGCGCACGTGCACATACAAAGATGAACGCAATTGTACTCAGCACTTCCCCAGGGCTCATTCCTTGTTTTGGGGAGCAATACTTGAACACACGAAATGGAGTGGGCATGTAGTACTGTACCAGGGTCCAGAGTGTTGTGTTGTGTGCAACCACAGATAAATGCACTCACACACACACAAACACCAGTTCACCTACGTACGCATACGCACTTGAACACACACACACACACACACGCGCACACATGCGCACGTGCCCGTGCACACACACACACACACACGCACACACACACACACACAGAAAAATACTTCATTGCTGTAATTTGAGTGTGGAATGCATTAGATGGTAATGACTTTAAACAGTCTAATTAGGAGAAAATATAGTATAGCCACCAGTTACTTGGGGATGCTGGAATGGCTTTTCATAAAGGCAGTGTAGTGTTGAGGGCCATTGGGAGAAAGAGGGTAACCCGAGACTGGATATGTAAAGACATGTTTACACCACAAACGACGTCTGAAGGTTCTCCACTTTGTCTGAATTACAGTTTCAGCGGTAGAATGAGGTGTATATGCCTTTTACATGTGATTTACATGAAGCACGCAAAAATGACCTACGCAGAAATACGATCCGCGCAATAATTGCGAGAGGAGAAGGAGAGAACACATAACCATTCATAATGACCGTTCCCATATGAGGAGAAAACGTAATACTCTAAATAGGAAAGTGCTGACGATGGATGTGATGATGATAATCACGGTGACGATGATGATGGTCAAGCGCTGGTCTGACTTTATGGCGTTTTGAACTCGGTAATGTAACAACCTGGCACAGATGTGGAGGCCTGCTGCCCACATCAACTAACACGTTTATTCCACACACATCACTCCCAACCCTATGAGTGTATCCAGATAAAACCCTTAAATTGTATCACCTAAACTCCCTAAAACAGCCACAGTAGTAAGTCTGCAATTGCTGAGGGCATTCAGGGTACCCCTGTCACAAAGCAAAATGCATTAAAACCCTAGCTACAATATAAACCAGAATAGCTATCTGAAACCCAAGTGTAAGATTAACCAAAAAATAAACACATCCTCACTCCTTTTGGACTCTCGATTTACAATTCAAAAGGCCCTCGCACATCTGAGCATTCTTTTTAATTCTCTATTTTACAAAACGTCAGTTAGTAATTATCATTGTACTAAAAAAGCTCTTGCTTAAAATATGTTATTTGGGGGGCTGAATTCTCCTTTTCCCATGTGGCCGTCTCAGGCCTGTGAGAGGGAAGGGGGATAGGAGGTGTAGATTTGAGTCCACCCTGCTCTAACTGAGGCCCAGCCCTGACCGACCTCACAAAGGGAACAGACCCAAGCTCATGATTCCAGCCTCCAGTCCTGGACGGACTTGCTAAACCTCCCGACTCTGTTCCCCCCTTTGGCAGCTGCTGCTGGCGGGGATCCATTCAAGACTCAGAACTTGAACCAGGACTGCTATTACCAGACTGAATTTATGAAGCACCACTTCAGGTTGTGTCCACTGGGTTTGCACTTTCTTCCTACCATCTCTCCTCTTCCCTCCTTTCTCTCTTTCCTGCTCCCGCTGCTTCTCTCTCTCTCTTTCTCTCTCTCTCTCTCTCTCTCTCCATCTCTCTCTCCCTCTCTCTCTCACCCCCCCCTCTCTCTCTCTCTCTCTCTCTCTCTCTCTCTCTCTCTCTCTCTCTCTCTCTCTCTCTCTCTCTCTCTCTCGCTCCATCTCTCTCTCCCTCTCTCTCTCTCTCCCTCTCTCTCCCTCTCTCTCTCTCCCTCTCTCTCTCTTGCTCCATCTCTCTCCCCCTCTCTCCCTCTCTCCCCCTCTCTCTCTCTCTCTCTCTCTCTCTCTCTCTCTCTCTCTCTCTCTCTCTCTCTCTCTCTCTCTCTCTCTCTCTCTCTCTCTCTCTCTCTCTCTCTCTCTCTCCCCTCCTTCCTAATTCACTATCTATTCTGTAAGGTCACAGCAGTCATACTGATTTTCTGGTCTTAGAAAGAGAGTCTCTGAAAACACAAACTATGTCCTTTTATCAGATCTGGTCTGTTGGGTCTAACAAAGCAGTGTTCCAGACACTGAGGCCGTTCCATGGGTTGGACAGAATGTGTCTGGTGGCCACTGCCATATGTTTGGGTATTTCCTGTTTCCCATGACTCCCTCTGCAACTGTTAGTGCCCGGTCCCCCCCCCGGGGCCTTGCTCCCTGGCCAGCTCATTTAGACCCTTCACTGACAACAAGAACTATAACATAAATCACCCAAAGCATATGGGCCATGCATATCCCTGACTGCAACGTCAATGGCACAACAATAACATATATTTATATTTTATTGTTACATTATAAGTTAGTATTCATAGTATATTGTGTGCATCAGAAAATTTACATGCTCTTACAGTCATTAAAAAACAAACCACATACATGTTTTTTTTGTTTTTTTTAGGGAGGGGGGGTTGAAACACTCAGAAAAAGGGAGAGACAAAAATTCAACAACTAAGATGTCTCTTGGCACCCTGAGGTATTCTGGGAATTGACATCTAGACGATAGAGTGCTAAAAGGCCCATTAATCACAAGAGGAAGGACTGCTGGGGTTAGAGCTGCCTGCATGGCCACCCTGCAGGAGAGACCAGGGGAAAGTTGGGAGAACAGCACAGCTGCCCTCTGTAACATCGCACTAACAGCCTCATCATTCAAACTTTAAAGACCTATAAAATTTGTATTAGATCACTTTAAAGGAGATGGCATGAGAACATTTGGATTTCAGTGTGTGACAACTAATCTAAATGGTCCAACGTTTCTCCAATTATCTTCTGTTCATTTTCCCCTCGGATGGTGGACAGTTCTCTGGCTCTGATGGTGTGAGAGTTCGACATAGACTGTTAAACAGTCCTTATCAGAAGGAAGCATGGCGAGGACACACTGTGTAGGGAGATCATAGAAGGACTGTCACAGGTTTTGCAGTTCACTGCACGTAAGGTGGAAGAGACCGGAACACACACACTCACACATGCACACACACACACACACATTCCACAACACCAGGCAGACGAAGTGCATTTGTTTTGCAGGCGGTCTCGGATGCATGTGTTAGATCATAAAAAGGAACGTCCTTTTTTCTGTACTCCTGTTGCAGTCCAGGAAAAAGGCCTAGGGGAGGGAGGGAGGAAAGGAGGGTGGGAGGGAAGGAGGAAGGTAAGAGGTAGGGCTGTGCTTTCTTGTGTCTTACAGAGTTCAGATGACTGTCATGATTAAGCCAAATTAGCAGAAGGGGATTTACTGTGTGGAGGGAGATTAATAAAAAGAAAGTTGAGGAGTCTGTGTGATTGACAGGACAGGCCTGGGAGGGGAGGGAACACCGACCTCAACATAACATCTCTCTGTCACCACACCTATCTCTGTCTCTCTGTCTCTCTCTCTCTTTAAATCTCTTTCTCACTCTCTTCGTCTCTCTTCGTCTCTCTCCTTCCTCCATTTCTCTCTTCCTTTGCAGGTTACACCTCCCAAGTGCTTGTCAAATTCAATAGGCTCAACAAGGTAGCATAGCAGCTAGCTATCTCTCCAAAAAAGACAATACAAAAACACCTTGTTTGCCTCCTCATGATTGAGTCACTCACTCACTCATGCACTCAATCCCTCACTCACTCTGGACCCCCGCCTCCCCTGCCCCCACCCTCCTACCCAACAGGGCCTTTTCTGTGTCTTGCCGTCCTGCCCCGTCCTGCACCCCTGCCCTCCTTCCCCTCGTCCTCTCTCCCCCTCCCCACAGTCAGTCTGAAATAAATCGTGGCTGGTTGGGGCTCAGTTGTAATAAATCAGGGGCTGTCCAGTGCTGGAGCCTGCCCAGTCGGCCTGTCACTGCCTGGCCTTCACTCAGGATTAATTAAAGGCCTGATATAGAGCCCAGATGTGCTGCTGGAGCAGGGGAGCACTGGACCCCTCTACTCTGGGCCATGCAGACCCTCACTGGAGACACACGTATGGATGTATGCACACACACAGGCATATGCATACAGGCACATATGTTAGCATGCCTGCACATACACACGTATGCAGGCACGTACGTATGCACTCACACATGCTCACAAGCACGTATGCCCACACTCACAAATATGCACACATACACTTTCTGAAGCTCTCCATACACTGTACTTACATTTCATTCTTACATGCTTTGCATACCTTTCCCTACTTCTATGTCATCCTCCCTCTCGCTCACACTCTTCTCTTCCTCCTCTGTCTCACTCTCTCCTTTTCTGACTCCCCCACCCTGTAATGAAACGAGGTAGAGATAAAGGTGGGGCCAGAGTCGATGGTCGTGTGTGTGAATGTTTGTTTTTTTACCTCTCTGTGTGTTCCTCTCCAAGGCATCTGGATAGACGCTGAAGGAAGTGGAGGTTCTGTAGCGGGAAAGAGGGGGGAGAGGCTTATGAAGGGGTCAGGGGTCACCGTGCATGCTTTATTGCATGACGAGTGAGAGGGGCGACTAGATTAGTAAGATATCACTGTGTTTTCTGGTCACGGTTGAGAGAGGTTAACCCTTGGTGGCCCAGGGGCCCTGGCCTGTGTCTCCAGGCTGGAAAGATTAGGGGGGAGAGAGGGTAACGTTAGGGCAGGGGTGGCTCGGGGGACTATGGGCTAATTTCTGATAGTCGCCGAGCGGTCTGGTCTGGTCTCTCCCCTGCTCCGTGGCAAAACGCTCACACAGGAAATTAGAGGTCTAAGCTTCCTTTTTTGACGCGAACCCTTCCAGCACATACAGCCTCTCTCTGCATTAGTACTAATGTTACAGCTCTGGCCAGCAAAGCACAGGAATGTCATTCTTTGGTTTTAGCATGGAACAATAGAGAAAAGTAGGACTCACAGTTATTTTACATTGACTGAATGCTATGGTATTTCAGTAATACCTGTTTACAACATCCATACTCATCCAGCCATCCCCATATTTAGAAAATGATGAACTTACTATTCTTTCTAGTTTTGTGGTAGCCACCGTTAATCGTAGAAATGTCATATCTTGGTTTGGTCTCATGCAGTGGACTATTCATCATGGAGCACATTATTTTGTCTGGTCCCTAGGATGTCAGCACCCAAAACACATTTATTGTCTAAAGTACAGACTGCCCTCATCCTTTTTCATATCTCTCATTGGAAGAAGATATAGCCCGATATCAGGACGTCAGTGGGGCGGCTGGGGTCCATCCTATGCTTGCAGCCAGCCAGGGATCATGGCTAAAACAGATTGAGTCGGTCTGTTCTCCAGTGTCAGATATGATATAGGCGCTCTGAGCCTAATGGGCCTGGAAAAAGAGGTAAACATGTCCTCAACCCTGTGAATTCCATTACATAAAGAAATTGATTTGTAACCTTAGGTAGCTGTAAGACAGAAACTATACTTCTTTCAAGGAATAAACTTCAGGACTAAGACACTAGCCCTCGGATCCTTCAAAGGTCGTACGGTTCAGAGCAAGAAAGAAGAAGGAAAATATCTGACAAACGAGCTGACCACCGTATCTTTAATCCGAACGCTCGACGTACAGTACGTTAGCACATTGTAATATTTTATTTGGGATTGAACAGATTATCTAGAAATCATTTAACAAGTTGATCTCAATTAGACTTTAAGTATCATCAGCACGGTGGATGAATAGGTACCCAAGCCTTGGAAGAGCGAAAAGGAAAATAAACCATAGTGAATAATTACTGATATGTTCCTAATGTGCCCCTTCACCCCCCCTTCCCCTACCCCATACCAATAGGCCACCCCTGTTGGCTGTCACACCTGGTGTTGAAGGCAGTAGGGTGTATTTTATCTGCTCCAGGGCCCGTAGGGGGGCCGTACATCTTCCCCCAGACTAGTGTTGGGAGGTCAGGGACAACCCCTCTGTTTACCCACCTGTCCATCAACTCTGCACACCATCCTCGGAGCCTCTCTCTTCTTTTTCCCTTGTGAAAGAAAGTGAGATTGGCAAGAAAAGAGGCACACCTGTGGGAATAAAATGGAGGGTTGGTATGTTCAGTTTAGAAGTCAGGATACCTGAGCCACAAACCCTGCAATGGGATTGCTCTAAACACTGAGGCATATTTGTATTCAAAGGGGAACCTTATCGTTGTCAGTTTGGGCCAGGAGAGGAAGTAATACATGTCATCATTTTCAGATGTAACAAGGTTAGAAATGGTTTCGAAAAAAACTCTACAGCCACAACAATGTGTTGACTGGGACTTTCTTCTTAGGGCGTATTAAATACATGCAATATTAGCTATGTTCAGGGTAAATCTCTCCCAGAATAGTTCTCTTGTGTTTGGGTGAGGAGTGTGCCCAGTGGCCAGTAAGTGCCCTGTTTATCTACTCTGCATTGCATTACTGCTTCTGCCTGCACACGTGTGTGTGTGTCTGGGATTCTGGGATCGGTCCCCTGGGCCGGAAGACCACACATGCAGGGAACGTGTACTCGGAGCTAACACCAGTTCATCCGTGCCATTTTTTACATTTTCATTAGACGTATCCAGCAGTGGCCAGAGTCACTAGGAGAGCTGTTGACTCTTTGGAAAATGATGTCGCAATCCAGTTTGAATCAGGATGTTATAGTGGGGATAAAACTTATAGTGGAGATAACGATCCAGTTTGAGTCAGGATGTTATAGTGGGGATAACGATCCAGTTTGAGTCAGGATGTTATAGTGGGGATAACGATCCAGTTTGAGTCAGGATGTTATAGTGGGGATAACGATCCAGTTTGAGTCAGGATGTTATAGTGGAGATAACGATCCAGTATGAATCATGATGTTACAGTGGGTATAAAACTTATAGTGGAGATAACGATCCAGTTTGAGTCAGGATGTTATAGTGGGGATAACGATCCAGTTTGAATCTGGATGTTATAGTGGAGATAAAAGTAAGAGTGGAGATAACGATCCAGTTTGAATCAGGATGTTATAGTGGGGATAAAAGTAATAGTGGAGATAACGATCCAGTTTGAGTCAGGATGTTATAGTGGGGATAAAAGTAATAGTGGAGATAACGATCCAGTTTGAGTCAGGATGTTATAGTGGGGATAACGATCCAGTTTGAATCTGGATGTTATAGTGGAGATAAAAGTAATAGTGGAGATAACGATCCATTTTGAATCAGGATGTTATAGTGGGGATAAAAGTAATAGTGGAGATAACGATCCAGTTTGAGTCAGGATGTTATAGTGGGGATAAAAGTAATAGTGGAGATAACGATCCAGTTTGAGTCAGGATGTTATAGTGGGGATAACGATCCAGTTTGAATCTGGATGTTATAGTGGAGATAAAAGTAATAGTGGAGATAACGATCCAGTTTGAATCATGATAAAATACAAAATATGCATATCAGTGTTGCATAACCACTATGCTGAAAAGCAGTATATTTGGTTTATTGCACCACTGTTTTATAATTTCATCAGGGGTGCAACTTTCACTGGGGACAGGGGGGACATGCGGATGCAACGTTGTGGTTGTCACGAGTCCGACCGAGGGTGTTTCCCCTTCCCGGGCGGGTGGAGCTCGGCAGTCGTCATCACCGGCCTATTAGCTGCCACTGATTGTTTTTCCTCCCCCTCCTTGTATGTTTAGTGGTAGCACCTGTTCAGGTTAATTAGTTTGTCTTTATTAGACAGCCGGCCCGCCTGGTTGTTGTGCGGGATTATTTCATTGTAACCTTCGGCTCTGTTGTAAAGGTACGTGTTAGTGCCTGGTCGTGATTTTTCCATTGTATTTTTTGATTCCCTGTGTTTTGGGAACGTAACTTTTGTGAGCACCCTGTGGTGCGTTGGTGCTATTAAAAGACGCAAAGCATTGAACTCTGTCTCCTGCATTTGACTCCACACCCACGACACCCGGAGCATTACAGTGGTTTAGGACCATGCGGACGCCTCCGAGCGGTCAGGCAGGCTGTTTGGAGTGTTTATACGACTGGATAAAGAAAAATATATATATATATAATAATAAGAATTATATCCCCCCCCAATTCTAAAACCAAAGTTGCAGCCCTGAATTTCATGTCGTCATAATGTCCTTCTTTATGCCAACAAGCTGCTGTATATCATATAGAGAAGTGAGGTAATGACTTTGCCGATTTTTACAACTGTGGTTAACAGTGATTCCAGCTGCAGTTGTTTATAAATTCTTCCTATACTTTCCAAACTTGCAAACATGTATCAAACTTTATTTGGCAAATTAGAATTAAATAACTGATTTAAGATTATTTATAGTCCAATTAAATTTCTGTCAATATATTCAACTGCCGCAATAAATAGATAGGTCATTTTGGTCAAGATCGTAATAATGATTTAGAAAATTGTAATAATTCAGATACATTTCCAAGATAATTTCATGTAGAAATACAATTAGAAAATGTCATTATAACCAGCTAAAAGGAGAGAGAGAGAGAGAGAGAGAGAGAGAGAGAGAGAGAGAGAGAGAGAGAGAGAGAGAGAGAGAGAGAGAGAGAGAGAGAGAGAGAGAGAGAGAGAGAGAGGGAGAGAGAGAGAGAGAGAGAAAAAAAGAGAGAAAAAGAGAGAAAAAGAGAGATAGAGAGAGAATTGTACCAAGAGAAGTGTGTGTAGTGTGTGTACTGTGGAGCGGTTGGTTGAAATTTGACTCACTGGCTTGCACTCTTGCCTCTCTCTCAGGGACTCTCTTACTTGGCTGGGACTTAATTGCATCCCCGATATAAACAAGGGGGTTAGTGTGAGAGCGGCCCGGCAGCTGAGGAGCTCAAGCAGAGGAGCAGACTGGGGTTTGAGTTCAGAGAGAGAGAGAGGGCGCAGAAAGTGATATAAAAATATGTAGGAGAGTTGGGGAGAGAGACAAGCAGAGGAAGATAGAACAAGGTGGTAATCACTCCTAAAGTAATGAGGAAAAAGTTATGAGAGAAAAGTGCAGTTCAAATTGGTCGTAAATTTACAAATGGCAGAATATGAGGCGGGAAAGGTAATTTTTGGTAACTTCGGGGCACTTATTATTGTGTAACACTGACCATTTATTCCAACAGCTATCCCACAGTCGGCATGACAATACTACAATTCATGGAATTATTTTAAAAATAAAAATAAACATAAATGTCAGTTGAAACATCTAACATCTATCAAAAAATTACGAGGCAATAATTTTGAAAATTCTGCCTGAGGTATAAGCTTTAGTCTTAGCTTTACATATGTAGGATCTTAATTTGAGCCAGTTTGCTACAGTGGGGAAATTATCCTGAAGCAAAAGGAAATGTGAATTTATGTGGATTATTGTCAATAGTCATTTTAAAGTAGAAATTACAAACTTCAGAAGCCTTTTTAAACCTCAAATACACAACACTTTTAATAGCACTACAGGACATTTTTCCTGACACAGGGTGATCAAATTAAGATCCTCTATCGGTAGCCTAACTTTACCTGGGTTCGAAGCTTTTTAGTCTAACTTCAGTCAGGCTGACATGCTGAGATCTGTCAGTAACTAGCTCCAGAGTGGAGCTCCAGTACCAGACAATAGTCACTGCCCCTGGCTCCACAGAGGTGAAAACAGCCTCTGAACATCTCTTTCACAGATGCTCCTCTCTGATCAATTCGTTCCAGACCTCTCAAATGGACAGCCTGGGATTTAATTTCATTATCAGTGATCCCTGTTCAGAGCCCTCAAGCCTATAGCTCTCTCCCTCTCTCAGAAAAACCCTCAGACAGAGGCCAGGGTGCTGTACGACTGAATTCCTAAAAAAAATAATAATTGGAAAGTCACATTTATAAGAGAAAAAGTCACTTGAAATGTGACTTTTCAAATAGTTAAAAGACACTTGAAACATGCCTCTAATATGTGATGGAAAACAAAGGTAAATTGCTTCATGCTTTGGGAACTTTAATAAGTTGATGCAGCAGGACATACCTGAAGTGTGTGTTAATACATCACAGAGTCTTGTTGCTGCCTGTTCCCATGCACTCTGTCTGTCCATCCACTATCCACATCATATGAGGCATGACAAATAAGCTGGAAGCTAGACAGCTGTCTCCCAAAAGTGTGCCGGCTGGAGCTGCTGGATGGGGCTCCATGAGGCTGATTCTCCTCTGTAGCCCGAAAAAAACCCATCTTTATTTATCTTATACCCACCCATCTGTGTCAAACTCTTACCACATGATTGGACTGATGATGTTGTTCCCATGACTACAACTAACTCTCCACTATCTACAACTTTTACTACATGACTACTACTGCAACTGTCATTACTTCTACTAGCATTTATCACAGTCACTCTCATAATTATGCACTACGCATAAATCGCTGCTTGTTGCAAAAATTATAATAGTTAGCCTAATTTCGGTTTATGTGACAAAATAAGCAAGCATAGTGTACATAATCCTTGTACCATCAAAACCATCTATTTTCCATAACCACAAATCCTGTTTTTTCAGCTGTTTGAAGCTGGTGTACAAAACAGAAAGTAAAAGATGCAAAAAAACGAAAACTCAAGAACATGAAGCATTGCAATAGCGCACATGGAACAGACCTACTGCTTCTTAGACTTCCTTGACAGATCTATAACACACATTTCTCTGTGAATTTGGTCAGGCTGGCCAAAAAGTCACAGCTGCAGCTTTACATTTCTTTTGTTGCTACTTTTTAAACAGAGTTTAGTGTGTGCAATGACCAATATCGTTAGTTTCAATTAGCCATTGAGAATTCATACAAAATGAGAATACGTGTATGAGTTTTGTATAATAGCATGGTGCAGTGTACCACGTGGACTGCTTTTATGCAGAAGTGTGTGTTAAAATAATATACTACACTAAACAAAAATATAAACGCAAAGGTCCAGTGTTGGTCCCATGTTTCATGAACTGAAATAAAAGATCCCAGAAATGTTCCATACATACAAGAACTTTCTTTCTCTCAATTTTTTTGCACAAATTTGTTTACATCCCTGTTAGTGAGCATTTCTCCTTTGCCAAGATAATCTATCCACCTGACAGGAGTGGTATATCAAGAAGCTGACTCAACAGCATGATCATTACACAAGTGCACCTTTTGCTGGGGACAATAAAAGGCCACTCTGAAATGTGCAATTTTGTCACGTTAAACAATGCCGCAGGTGTCTCAAGTTTTGAGGGAGCGTGCAATTGGCATGCTGACTGCAGGAATGTCTACTAAAGATGTTGCCAGAGCATTTCATGTTAATTTCTCTACCATAAGCCACCTCCAACATCATTTTAGAGAATTTGGCAGTACGTCCAACCGGCCTCACAACCGTGTAAAAACCCACCAATATCCAGCAACTTCGCACAGCCATTGAAGAGCAGTCGGCCAACATTCCACAGGTCACAATCAACAGCCTGATCAACTCTATGCAAAGGAGATGTGTCGCACTGCATGGGGCAAATGGTGGTCACACCAGATAGACTGGTTTGCTGATCCATCCCCCGATTTTTAATTTGTTTTATTAAGGTAACTTTGACCAACAGATTCATATCTGTATTCCCAGTCATCTGAAATCCATAGATTAGGGCCTAATTAATTGGTTTCAATTGACTGATTTCCTTTTATGAACTGCAACTCATTAAGATCTTTGTTGCGTTTATATTTTTGTTCAGAGTGCATGAAATATCAACATTCATTGCAGATGAGGCCCAATTTACTGATGAACTACAGTATTTTTCTACAATTTGTTTAGCTATTTCAGAAATGGAATATGAGAGTTCCCAGGAAATTGGGTATTTCTTGTGGCATGCTACATTATTTCTGCCATGTTGTCCTCTTCCCTGGGCACATTGTGTCTTGGGCAGATGCCATGGTGTAAAATTCCCAATTTCAGTCCATAGCTATTTAGACTGCAATCATCCCATAAGGTCAAGTCAGTCTCAGCACTTCTTTCCTCATCCATTTTGTTTTCCCGGTTGACAGCTAAATCATGGCTGATGGGCTGACGTAGACGCCCATAATTCCTGGCTGTATTGGCTGGAAACTTGTGTCAGACACGGACTGTGTGTCCCACGACCCTCACCCTCCATTGATGACCTGCATGGGGGACTAGGGACCAGGACAAATAGACATGACATCATAGTGAACTGAACTCTGGGATTACAGCAGGACCATGAACCATTTTCTACCTAGAACCCTTTTCATCCAAAGAACAGTTTTTTGAAGAATGTGTTATTTGTTTATTCTCTGGAAGGCAAGAAGGTTTCGACATAGAACCCTTCTGAATCTGAATAAGCTTTTTATTGTATTTTGAAAACATCCTTTTAAATAATGGCTGTGCGCAAGTGTTTACCTCAGTGTTTAAACTTCAACATCAGGAGTTTGAGTAATCTTAATGAATTAAAAAATGTGTGAGAATGTTATAAACTGGGAATATTTGTACTATATGGGAAAATTTGTACATGTATCTGGTATTCACCTAATAATTGTACATACTGTACAGTACTGACATAGTATCTTTGCCATGATTTCTTTCTTTCAAATGAGTATTTTCTGTGATTTTACTGAGCAGAGAGCAGGAGAGTAGAAAGGAGTATGAGTGAATCAGAAGTATATTGTATGGTACACAACAAATTGTCAATTTTTAGTACATTTTCTAGAATTGATTCAGGAGTTGAATTTACTCAGTAAATAGTTAAATGGACAGTCAGTTGTGTAAAATAACCCCAGTATCGGAGTTAAGTGTGATTGTGTCATTACTCTGTTTAGAGTGAAACACTAAAAATCACACCAACATGACCATTTTTCCCAGCATGCTCTGTTGCAGATTTATTTTTAGAATAGTTTCTGTGTTTTTGCATGTTCAGTATTTTCAGGAACTATTCAAATCCCTTCACTTTCTCTACATGTTGTTACATTACAGCCTTATTCTAAAATGGATTAAATACAAACAATTCCATCATCAATTTACACACAATACCCCATAACGACAAAGCAAAAACAGGTTTTAGAAATGTTTGCAAAATATGTGTCACGTTCTGTCCATCGTTCGTATGTGTTTTCCTTGTTTTAGTGTTGGTCAGGACGTGAGCTGGGTGGGCATTCTATGTTGTGTGTCTGGTTTGTCTATTTCTATGTTTGGCCTGATATGGTTCTCAATCAGAGGCAGGTGTTAGTCATTGTCTCTGATTGGGAACCATATTTAGGTAGCCTGTTTTGTGGGTGATTGTTCCTGTCTCTGTGTTTTGCACCAGATAGGGCTGTTTTTGGTTTTCCACGTTCATTGTTTTGTAGTGTTCATGTTTATCCGTTTTTGATTAAACATGAGTCAATATAACCACACTGCGTTTTGGTCCTCCTCTACTTCACCACAGGACCCTTTACTCTGTACTTTGTTGAAGCACATTTTGCAGTAATTACAGCCTCGAGTCTTCTTGGGTATGACGCTACAAGCTTGGCACATCTATATTTGGGGACTTTCTTCCATTCTTCATTGCAGATCCTCTCAAACTCTGTCAGGTTGGATGGGGAGCATTGCTGCACAGCTATTTTCAGGTCTCTCCAGAGATGTTGGATCGGGTTGAAGTCTGGGCTCTTGCTGGGCCACTCAAGGACATTCAGAGACTTTTCCCGAAGCCACTCCTGCGTCGCCTTGTCTGTGTCTTTAGGGTCCATGTACTGTTGGAAGGTGAATCTTCACCCCAGTCAGAGGTCCTGAGCGCTTTGGAGCAGATTTTCATCAAGGATCTCTCTGTACTTTGCTCCGTTCATCTTTCCCTCCATCCTGAATAGTCTCCCAGTCCCTGCCGCTGAAAAACATCCCCACAGCAAGATGCTGATACCACCATGCTTCACCGTAGGGATGGTATTGGTGAGATGATGGCTTCCTTCAGATGTGTTGCTTGGTATTCAGACCAAAGAGTTCAATCTTGGTTTCATCAGTCCAGAGAATGTTGTTTCTTATGGTCTAAGAGTCCTTTAGGTGCCTTTTTGGCAAACTCCAAAACCTGACCAAGGCCCTTCTCTCATGATTGCTCAGTTAAGCCGTAGAAATGTTTTGGTACAGATCTGTGCCTCGACACAATCCTGTCTCGGACCTCTACAGACAATTCCTTTGACCTCATGGCTTGGTTTTTGCTCTGACATGCACTGTCAACTGTGGGACCTTATATAGACAGGTGAATGCCATTCCAAATAATGTCCAATCAATTGAATTTACCACATGTGGACTCCAATCAAGTTGTAGAAACATCTCAAGGATGATCAATGGAAACATGATGCACCTGAGCTCAATTTCGAGTCTCAGAGCAAAGGGTCTGAAAACTTATGGAAATAAGGTTCTAACAATTTCAAAAAAACTGTTTTCGCTTTTCATTATGCAGTATTTTGTGTAGATTGATGAGGAGGTTTTCTTACTTAATCCATTTTAGAATAAGGCTGTAACAAAACCAAATGTGAAAAAAGTGAAGGGGTCTGGATACTTTCCGAATGCACTGCACATTGATTGGTTGATTAACTGTATGCTGTACAAAGATAAATAACATACACTACAGTTCAAAAGTTCGGGGTCACTTAGAAATGTCCATGTTTTTGAAAGAAAAGCACATTTTTTGTCCATTAAAATAACATAGAATTTATCAGAAATACAGTGTAGACATTGTTAACGTTTTAAATGACTATTGTAGCTGGAAACGGCTGATTTCTATTGGAATATCTACATTGGCTTACAGAGGCCCATTATCAGCAACCATTACTCCTGTGTTCCAATGGCACGTTGTGTTAGCTAATCCAAGTTTATAATTTCAAAAGGCTAATTGATCACTCGAAAACCGAATTATGCAACTATGTTAACACAGCTGAAAACAGTTGTTCTGGCCTTCTTTAGACTAGTTGAGTATCTGGAGCATCAGCATCTGTGGGTTCTATTACAGGCCAGAAACAAAGGACTTTCTTCTGTAACTCATCAGTCTTATCAATGCGAGAAATTGCCAAGAAACTGAAGATCTCGTACAACGCTGTATACTACTCCCTTCACAGAACAGCGCAAACTGTTTCTTACCAGAATAGAAAGAGGAGTGGGAGACCCCGGTGCACAACTGAGCAAGGACAAGTACATTAGAGTGTCTAGTTTGAGAAACAGACGCCTCACAAGTCCTCAACTGGCACCTTCATTAAATAATACCCGCAAAACCCCAGTCTCAATGTCAATAGCAAAAAGGTGACTGGGATGCTGGCCTTTTAGGCAGAGTTGCAAAGAAAAATATTAAGATTGGCAAAAGAACACTAGTGGAAGATTGGAAAAAAGTATTATGGACAGACTAATCTAAATTTGAGGTGTTCTGATCACAAAGAAGAACATTTGTGAGATGCAAAGAAATTAAAAAGATGCTGGAGGAGTGCTTGACGTCATCTGTCAAGCATGGTAGAAGGCAATGTTATGGTCTGGGAGAGCTTTGGTGGTGGTAAAGTGGAAGATTTGTACAGGGTAAAAGGGATCTTGAAGAAGGTAGGCTGTCACTCCATTTTGCAACGCCATGCCTTACCCTGTGGACAGCGCTTAATTGTAGCCAATTTCCTCCTACAACAGGACAATGACCCATATCACAGCTCCAAACTATGCAATAACTATTTAGGGAAGAAGCAGTCAGCTGGTATTCTGTCTATAATGGAGTGGCCAGCACAGTCACCGGATCTCAACCCTATTGAGCTGTTGTGGGAGCAGCTTGACCGTATGGTACGTAAGAAGTGTCCATCAAGTCAATCCAACTTGTGGGAGGTGCTTCAGGAAGCAGCAAGGCGGCCAAACAAAGTTATCTCTGCGCTCCCATACTCTACTGTCTTCAGTCATCCTATTTAGCTAGGAGAGCCTGCTTAATTAAGCCAGCTGCAGAGTTTTCTGAGGAAATACATTGTACTAGTTGCTCCAGCCAGGTCATGCTTGATGCAAGTCATTATTAGACATCCATCCATGTCTGAGGACGTTGGGAGATGACGTGGAAACCGGCCACTAGGGTTAACAGTGAGCGCTGTTACCTTCAAGTAGGTTTCAGTTTTGCCAGGGTGTTGTGGGCGGGGATGGCGGATGGGCGTAAGCAATTACCCCTGGTGTAATGCATCTGCTTCTGCAGTTAACACATCTGCCTGTGGTGTGAAAGGTTGCAAGTTCAAATCCAGAGAGAGACATTTGCTTTTGATATTTTGGTTTTAAGCCTATTCCAAGCCCTAAACCTTACCTTAACCATTCGGAGTTAAGGCTTAACCTTAAGAATTTGGAGTTAATGCATATGCCTCTGGTGTGAAAGGTTGCAAGATGGAATCCAGCGATAGAAAGTTATTTTTGCTTTAAGCCTATCGCAAACCCTAACCCTTGTCTTAACCATTCGGAGTTAATGCCTAACCTTTAGGATTTGGAATTAATGTATCTGCCTCTGGTGTAAAACGTTCCTAGTTCAAATCCTGCGATAAGTATCTGCCTCTATTGTAAAATGTTGCAAGTTCAAATCCAGTGCTAGAAAGTTGTTTTTGTTTTAAGCCTATCCCAAACCTTAATCCTTACCTTAACCATTTAGAGTTAACCTGAAGAATTTGGAGTTAATGCATCTATCGCTGTTTGAATCCAGTGATATAACTTTTTTTTTAAAGCTTATCCCAAACCTTAACCCTTATATTAACCATCCGGAGTTAATGCCGAACCGTAAGAATTAGGAGTTAATGCCTGAACTTAAACCTAACTTTAAAATGTGGAGTTAATGCCTAAACCTAACCTTAAACACTTCAAAATGTGATGTTTGGAACAACTTCGAAATTTGACATTTCAGAAACATGGATGAATGTCTACTTCTGACATGAGACTGTGAGAGCTTGTTGACTTCTTCAATGTAGATAAGGCTTAACTTTCACAAACTGTCTCGATCCCTCGCTATCATCATTGTCTCTTAAACATTTCTCTATCATGTGGTCTATGCAGTCTGTGTGTATCTAACCCAACGTAGCAGGTGCAAAAGTGTATCTATCTCTGTCTGAGCCGGAAAGAACAGGCGCAATGGATTACGGTCATTGTAATTAATTACCACATTTCAGCTCTGAACAAGGTTGAATATTTGCTCAATGAAAACTACATCACCCTTCAGCCCAGCGTCCTACATAGCTCTTGACTTGTGACTGATTTGATTTCTTTCTAGAGAGACGGCGCTTTGGGCTGACAAAAAAACTAACTAAATGGAAATCAAGTCATTGAACCAACGTTGGTTAATAAACCCACAAAAAACTGAAACGTTGATTAATCGCTCAGCACTATTGTGTGTGTGTGTGTGTGTGTGGACATGTTTAACTATACTCGTGGGGACCAGAAGGACCCAAAAGGATAGTAAACTAACCAAAATCTGACCAACTGAGGACATTTTGTTGGTCCCCCCCGAGGTCAAATACTATTTCTAGGGGGTTTAGGGTTAAGGTTGGAATTAGGACTGAATTGTGTCCCCCCCCACTAGGTTAGCTCTACAAGACTGTGTATGTGTGTGTGCGTCCGAACGTGTTTGTTCCTGCTTGCTTTTGGGGCTGGTGGAAGGGTCATTTCACATCAGAAAAGCCAAAAAAGACTTGAATGAACAATGCAAATACTAACATAATGTTAGTATTGCATTACAGTAAAACGCTCACTCTGTGAAAATCCTAAGCACCAGCATCAGTGTTACCTTCCAAGTCACCCCAAACGGAGCAGTGGCATACTGTCTGTGTCCATCACCAAAGAGCCCCCATAGCGCCCGACTGACATGCAGCCTGACTCATGGTAACAGAGATGCTATTAACAGTCCCATGTATCAAAGACAGCCCCGGGAATAGCTTAGTGCTTATCTTCACAGCTAAGGGGGTACAGTGGGCTGGCCTGAAGCTCCCCACTGGGGTTGAGTTTGGGGGCAGAGGGAGGGGAAGACAGTGGAGAGGAGGGAGAGATGGAGGGATGGAGGTGTGGGGTAATGACAGTAGCTGCCCACACCCCAAAGCCCTTCTACAGGCTGAAATGACAGGCAGTTTGGGGTGCTCCCCTACCAGGCTGAAGATGAAAGCAAATGCCTATTCTTCACCTACTGTGTAACACGAGCCTTCAGGTTTCACATAGACTTTGCAGGGAATTCTACCAAGTCAACAAGAGCAGGATTTCAAAGACTTGGTACACATTTGTATAGAAACAAAACAAAATTGAGAGCCATTGCATAATACATAATATTAAGCCACGCTTCTTTCCTGTTCTCTAATATGACCTTAATATACAGTACCAGACAAAAGTTTGGATACACCTACTCATTCAAGGGTTTTACTTTATTTTTTACTATTGTCTACATTGTAGAATGACAGTGAAGTCATCATGTAGTAACCAAAAAAGTGTTAAATAAATTATATTTGAGATTCTTCAAAGTACCCAACCTTTGCCTTGATGACAGCTTTGCACACACTTGGCATTCTCTCAACCAGCTTCACCTGGCATGCTCTTCCAACACTGTTGAAGGAGTTCCCGCATATGCTGAGCACTTGTTAGCTGCTTTTCCTTTACTCTGCTTCCAACTAATTCCAAACCATCTCATTTGGGTTGAGGTCATCTGATGCAGCAATCCATCACTCTCCTTCTTGGTCAAATAGCCCTTACACAGCTTGGAGGTGTGTTGAGTCATTATCCCTTTGAAAAATAAATGATAGTCCCTCTAAGCGCAAACCAGATGGGATGTCATATCACTGCAGAATGATGTGGTGGCCATGCTGGTTAACCGTGCCTTGAATTCTAAATAAATGACAGAGAGTGTCACCAGCAAAGCACCCTCCACAACATCACACCTCCTCCTCCATGCTTCAAGGTGGGAACCACACATGCAGAGATCATCTGTTCACCTACTCTGTGTCTCACAAAGACATGGCGGTTGGAACCAAAAATCTTACATTTTGACTCATCAGACCAAAGGACAGATTTCCACTGGTCTAATGTCCATTGCTCGTGTTTCTTGGCCCAAGCAAGTCTGTTATTTTCATTCATGTCCTTTAGTAGTGGTTTCTTTGCAGTAATTCGACCATAAAGGCCTGATTCAAGTCATCTCTTCTGAACAGTTGATGTTGAGATGTGTCTGTTACTTGAACTCTGTGAAGCATTTATTTGGGCTGAAATTTCTGAGGCTGGTAACTCTAATCAACTTATCCTCTACAGCAGAGCTAACTCTGGGTCTTCCATTCCTGTGTCGGTCCTCATGAGAGCCAGTTTCATCATAGTGCCTGATTTTTGGGGGGACTACATTTGAAGAAACTTCCAAAGTTCTTGAAATGTTTCACATTGACTGACCTTCATGTCTTGAAGTAATGATGGACTGTCATTTATCTTTGCTTATTTGAGCTGTTCTTGAAATTATATGGTCTCGGTCTTTTACCAAATAGGGCTATCTTCTGTATTCTACCCCTACCTTGTCAAAACACAACTGTTTGGCTCAAACGCATTAAGAAGGAAATACATTTCACAAATTAACTTTTTACAAGGCAGACCAGTTAATTGAAATGCATTACAGGTCATTACAGGTCCTCATGAAGCTGGTTGAGAGAATGCCAAGAGTGTGCAAATCTGTCATCGACACTAAGGGTGACTACTTCGAAGAATCTCAAATATAAAATATATTACTACATGATTCCATATGTGTTATTTCATAATTTGGTTGTCTTCACTATTATTCTACAATGTAGAAAATTGTAAAAAATTAAGAAAAATCCTTTTGTCCAAGCTTTTGACTGGTACTGTATGTCAACGTAGTGTAAAATGCAACCTTAAAATGCTTTATAGAGTAATTATTAATTGATTAACAGGTAACAGTATATGTCATAAAACGATTCATTAATATTATGTTGTACTTAATCTTTTAATTGGTGATGGATTGTAGATTTTCAATAGAAGGTTTGGGTCAAGTATTAATTGTTCATGTTAAGCATGATTGTATCTTGGATGTTGACGGAAGCATTCCCCTTCCACTTGAACACTTAAGCACCAGTCAGTTATTATCAGAGAGGGTCTTTGAAACAACCTGTCTGCTCGCTGTGGCCTTCCAGTATATCACTCTGTCTCTCCCTCTTTCTCTCTCTATCCCCCGATGCTCGATCTCCCCTCCTGAAGATGCTCTTGGTATGTTCTCCGACCCTAAAGCCTGCTGAGAGAGATCTGTTTACCAACAGGCGGAGGAATGGTGACAAGTCCAACTCTATCTCAGCCACTACCCCACTGGGGCATTAGCTGGAGTCCCAGAGAGAACCGTGGATGTGTGGAACCCCCCCAATGCTAAACTCAATCCAACATTACAACTTTAAGTTGTTTAGAGATGTAGGGATATATACAGAACCTGAATGACAATGATAATAGATGTATGTATTCAGGATAGAATAGTGATAAGGCACATTTTTACAGCTGAAGTGTGTGTATTGCCTGTCTGTCACTGTCTGGATCTAGTCTTCATTATTGGGGGAGTGGTGACAGGAGGTAATTCCGTCCAATCATCCTAGTTCACAGCATCAGAACTCCCAGCCCCTCCTTGGCACTGATGCCAGGTCTGGCATGAACCTGTCTCTCACCTGCATGTGAGAGGACACACATTACATCTACAGAAACGCTAGAGACAATGCTGAACTTTCCCAAGATATTCTGCCGGTAGACAGTACATTCATAAACTTCTTAGGGATAGTCGGCAACATCCGGTGAAATTGGAGTGCGCACAGTTCAAATGAATAATCGCAATATTAAACATTTATGAACACACAAGTATCTTATGTCATTTAAAAGCTTACATTCTTGTTAATCTAACTGCGTTGTCCAATTACAATAGGCTTGTTACAGCATAATCAAAGTGAGGACAATCGGCGATCTGCTGTATATTTATGGCCTAGTGTCAGCTGAAATACACACCTTTCCAGTACTCCTCACCCCACCCCAAACTCCACCCCTAAATGTATGGTTGCCAAGAAAGCGGTTAGTATTTCTCGATTCTTAAAATGTGTAGGCAGCATTTGTGTGCTGGAGTCACTTTGAATTCTTAACTGTTCTACCGTTTCTATCATAGGCCACTGTAATTGATGGGGGCTCAGGGCGGTACCATTCTGCTCTTCTGATGAAGGTGCACATGGATCAGATTCAAGCTTTGAAGACCGAGATTGAGTCATTCAAATCCAATCAAATCAAATCAAATGTATTTATATAGCTTACATCAGCTGATATCTCAAAAGTGTTGTACAGAAGCCCAGCTTAAAACCCCAAACAGCAAGCAATGCAGGTGTAGAAGCACAATGGCTAGGAAAAACTCCCTAGAAAGGCCAAAAACTAGGAAGAAACCTAGTGAGGAACCAGGCTATGAGGGGTGGCCAGTCCTCTTCTGCCTCTGCCGGGTGGAGTTTATAACAGAACATGGCCAAGGTGTTCAAATGTTCATAAATGACCATCATAATCACAGTAGTTGTCGAGGGTGCAACAAGTCAGCACCTCAGGAGTAAATGTCAGTTGGCTTTTCATAGCCGATCATTAAGAGTATCTCTACCGCTCCTGCTGTCTCTAGAGAGTTGAAAACAGCACGTCCGGTGAACAGGTCAGGGTTCCATAGCCGCAGGCAGAACAGTTGAAACTGGAGCAGCAGCACGGCCAGGTGGAGTAGGGACAGCAAGGAGTCATCATGCCAGGTAGTCCTGAGGCATGGTCCTAGGGCTCAGGTCCTCCGAGAGAGAGAAAGAGAGAAAGAGAGAATTAGAGAGAGCATACTTAAATTCACACAGGACACCGGATAAGACAGGAGAAGTATTCCAGATATAACAGACTGACCCTAGCCCCCCAACACATAAACTACTGCAGCATAAATACTAGAGGCTGAGACAGGAGGGGTCAGGAGACACTGTGGTCCCATCCGATGATACCCCCGGACATGGCCAAACAGGCAGGATATAACCCCACCCACTTTGCCAAAGCACAGCCCCCAGTCATTGAAGGCAGACCAGCAGAAAGAGAAACATTATCTGAGGGCAGAGACAAGGGCGATAGACGATGCATTGGTCAAGAGCCAGGCGGTATTGGCAGAGAGTCACTCGTCATTGGCGGAGAGTCAGGCGGCGAATGACCCATTGAAGAGGGCGTGGAATGAGATGGAGTCACAATCCATGCCAGGCACACCTGTGAGCTCTGGAACTCCACCTCCGAATAGGCAGCGTCAACACATGTGGAGGGTTCGTCGGGTTCACCCTGACATTTCCATTCCTCTTCTGACAACCGAACTTGACCAACTGCCCACCAGGCACAGCAAGAGCCGTCCAGACGGTTATGCTGTTCTGCTATTCCAAGGATGTGTAACCGAAGAGAGACACCAAGAGTGGACACAGAATATCAACTGGGATGGATCCCAACGCAAAGGTGGCTTACTAGTGAACATCCAGGAGTTCATCATTAATACTGTGTCTCTGAAGTTTCTGTCTATGACTGATTCAACCCTAAAAAGCATAAAGACAGAGTTAATGAGTACTTGAGGTCACTGAGCAAGCCTGGACATGTAAGGAATTAGGCACTTAACCATGTTACTACAATATCTACTGTAGGCTATGTTTACCTGTCAAACTGCACAGTAGCCTAATAAACAAATGCAGGAGGCTTAAATCGTCAACATGCTTTAAATGCCTTATTATCCAAATGTTTAATGACTATCAGAAAGAATGTTGGTACTTATTTGTTTTGATCCAAAGCCATGAATGAGCCACCCATGCAGGCTATATGACTGTGCAGTGGCGGTTCTAGCTTGTATGGCTGCCTGGGTGAACCTCCCTCCACCAAAAGAAAGCACCATTCTGCACTAACTGTCATTTTTATTCAGACAATTGGAACAACACACAAATAATCATAACATTAGAAACTATAAAAATATATTTAAAAAATAAGACTTAATTATCAAAAAGAAGTAACAAAGACAAATAGTATCAGGAATCAAGGTAAGACCCAGATGCAGACATGTCAAAATGACACTAATTTAATATTCCAACAGGGGCAGGCAATAGACAGATCAAGGCAGGCAGGGGTCAGTAAACCAGGGGTGGGGCAATGGTACCGAACGGCAGGCCGGCTCAGGGTAGGCAGAGGTCAACAATCCAGAGGTGGGGCAAAGGTACAGGTCGGCAGGCAGGCTCAGGGGCAGGGAGAGTGGTCAGGCAGGTGGGCTCAGAGTCAGGACAGGCAAGGGTCAAAACCAGGAGGGCGAGAAAAAGGAGAAACCGGGAAAATCAGGAGCTGAGAACAAAAAAAACTGGTTGACTTGACAAACAAGATGAACAAGCAACGGACAAACAGAGACCACAGGTATAAATACCCAGGGGAAAATGAGAAGGATGGATGACACCTGGATAGGGGCTGGAGACAATCACAAGGACAAATGGAACAGATCAGGGTGTGACAATGTCACACCCTGGCCATAGAGAGGCTTTTATTCTCTATTTTGGTTAGGCCAGGGTGTGACTAGGGTGGGCATTCTAGTTTGTTTATTTCTATGTTTTCTATTTCTTTGTTTTTGGCCGAGTGTGGTTCCCAATCAGAGGCAGCTGTCTATCATTGTCTCTGATTGAATATCATACTTAGGTAGCCTTTTTCCCACCTGGGTTTGTGGGTAGTTGTTTTCTGTATAGTTTTAGTTACCTTACAGAACTGTTCATTTCTCGCTTTGTTATTTTTGTTCTAGTGTTCAGATTTAAATAAATATCATGAACACATACTGTACCATAACACATCTGAGTGGGAGTCCTTCCCAGGCAGTAGCCTGCCTAGCTCACAAACTAGATTCAGAGTGCCCACTCCGACAAGGTTAATTGACCCGCAGTCCCACACGGCAGGACAGAGGAATAGCAATTCATACACTATTGTTCTAAATTCAATCACCTTCTTCATCCTCATCATTCAGTTCATTGTAATTCAATTTTGAAGTCGTGCACAATTATCAGTTTCTATTTGGTTTATGTCACCCATCCATTTTCAGTTAGAGACACATTAGCGCTCAGTGTTCTGAGCACTGGTCTGGAGCGATGAAGCAGTGACGCAGGGTACCGTACTAAACCACAAATGACTTCTAAGTCCCGCAGCATAATCTCAAAACGTTTAATTGAGAAACCACTGAAGCTACTTAAAGACACAAATGAGAGAACAGCTCACTCTGACCATTTACTCACCCTAGCAAAGCTGGTTAGGCTGTTTTTTTTAATGTTATCCAGAGCGTTGGTGATTGTAACTGTGCTGTTGGAAACTATTTAACAACGCTTTTTTTTGCCGACGTTTACTGACACCGGCCATATTCAATGGGTGTTGTCTAACATCTTTTAGAGGGTGGACCCATCACACCTTTTTGCTTATCTGAATATACAGGTTTTACGCACCAACCAAACTTCGGTGAAAGTGCGATGGTCCCCTGTCATAATTTGCTGACATATTTTTTTTGTGTGAAAATTTGAAGAAGGCCTCGTTTTTTGGAACACTACAGTATTATAATTCTAAGAATGTTCCCACAGTGAGAGATGATATGCATCTAAGTCAGTGGTAAGTTTGTAAATAACCAATGAATAGTGCAACGATTCAACAGGTCAGATAGGTAACTCATGATTTCTCTTCCTGGTAGAGCAGCTATTCTCAGATCTATTTAGTGTGACATTGAGCCAACCACCTCACATTGGTTATCATGGTCCGACCGTAGCAGAAAACTAGCCCATTAAATGTCAGCTAAATATTTTTGAGAGTGTTTAGGGCTTGGTTAGCTTGAGGCGGACATTTAACATTCAATAAGGTTAATAAGAAAATCTGTGCGTTTTCCTGTGAGTGGTGTAAAATCTGTGTATTTTCCTGTGAGTGGTGTAAAATCTGTGTGTTTTCCTGTGAGTGGTGTAAAATCTGTGTGTTTTCCTGTGAGTGTGGTAAAATCTGTATGTTTTCCTGTGAGTGTGGTAAAATCTGTGTGTTTTCCTGTGAGTGTGGTAAAATCTGTGTGTTTTCCTGTGAGTGGGGTAAAATCTGTGTGTTTTCCTGTGAGTGTGGTAAAATCTGTGTGTTTTCCTGTGAGTGGGGTAAAATCTGTATGTTTTCCTGTGAGTGTGGTAAAATCTGTGTTTTCCTGTGTTTGGGGTAAAATCTGTGTGTTTTCCTGTGAGTGGGGTAAAATCTGTGTGTTTTCCTTTGAGTGGGGTAAAATCTGTGTGTTTTCCTGTGAGTGGGGTAAAATATGTGTGTTTTCCTGTAAGTGGGGTAAAATCTGTGTGTTTTCCTGTGAGTGGGGTAAAATCTGTGTGTTTTCCTGTGAGTGGGGTAAAATCTGTGTGTTTTCCTGTGAGTGGGGTAAAATCGGTATGTTTTCCTGTGAGTGGGGTAAAATCTGTGTGTTTTCCTGTGAGTGGGGTAAAGTCTGCGTGTTTTCCTGTGAGTGTGGTAAAATCTGTGTGTTTTCCTGTGAGTGGGGTAAAATCTGTATGTTTTCCTGTGAGTGTGGTAAAATCTGTGTGTTTTCCTGTGTTTGGGGTAAAATCTGTGTGTTTTCCTGTGAGTGGGGTAAAATCTGTGTGTTTTCCTTTGAGTGGGGTAAAATCTGTGTGTTTTCCTGTGAGTGGGGTAAAATATGTGTGTTTTCCTGTAAGTGGGGTAAAATCTGTGTGTTTTCCTGTGAGTGGGGTAAAATCTGTGTGTTTTCCTGTGAGTGGGGTAAAATCTGTGTGTTTTCCTGTGAGTGGGGTAAAATCGGTATGTTTTCCTGTGAGTGGGGTAAAATCTGTGTGTTTTCCTGTGAGTGGGGTAAAGTCTGTGTGTTTTCCTGTGAGTGGGGTAAAATCTGTGCTTTTTCCTGTGAGTGGTGTAAAATCTGTGTATTTTCCTGTGAGAGGTGTAAAATCTGTGTATTTTCCTGTGAGTGTGGTAAAATCTGTATGTTTTCCTGTGAGTGTGGTAAAATCTGTGTGTTTTCCTGTGAGTGGGGTAAAATCTGTGTGTTTTCCTGTGAGTGTGGTAAAATCTGTGTGTTTTCCTGTGAGTGGGGTAAAATCTGTATGTTTTCCTGTGAGTGTAGTAAAATCTGTGTGTTTTCCTGTGAGTGGGGTAAAAATCTGTGTGTTTTCCTGTGAGTGGGGTAAAATCTGTGTGTTTTCCTGTGAGTGGGGTAAAATCTGTGTGTTTTCCTGTGAGTGGGGTAAAATCGGTGTGTTTTCCTGTGAGTGGGGTAAAATCTGTGTGTTTTCCTGTGAGTGGGGTAAAATCGGTATGTTTTCCTGTGAGTGGGGTAAAATCTGTGTGTTTTCCTGTGAGTGGGGTAAAGTCTACGTGTTTTCCTGTGAGTGGGGTAAAATCTGTGTGTTTTCCTGTGAGTGGGGTAAAGTCTGTGTGTTTTCCTGTGACTGGGGTAAAGTCTGTGCAGATGACCTGGCTATATATTTGTTTGCATACCTCTTTCTTCACCATGAAAAAAAACCCAACACAATTTCGTGTTCGCCGGACAATGATATGTCTACTAAATTACTACAGGATCAAACTACCACTTAAAAACTGGTTTAGTCAAATGCCAAGTCAATTATTTAGCCCAGCCTTTGCTAAACCCCGCCCCACACCCAAACCCCCACCACTATCCCTCTCACTGATCACCGCCAATGCCCGCCACTACTCCCTCATGCGCTGGTCAGATTTACAGCAAAATGTGTGTGTTCTACCATATTTGTAAAAACCCTATGCATCTTCCTCACCCCCCCCCACAGACTCAGCTGCTTTGAACCGGGCCGCTGGCTTGAGAGCACCATAAATCCAACACACTCACAGCGGAGGGACCCTCTTTACATAGGAGCCTAGTAGCTGAACTTTGCCACGACTGAATTCGTTGAGCCCGGCGATTTGTTAAAATTTCCGTCTGTCTGTAATAAATTACCCAGGAGAAAGTGTGGAGAGAGTTTAGGCGTCATGTGCGCAGTTTGTGTTTTCAATAAAGATTAGTTCTATTTGGATTGTGTCAGTGACTGTTAATAACAAGCGTCTAATGTTTAAAGGTCTTACACTGGGCAAGCCTGCTTGAAAAAACAGGGTCATGGCAGGAATGTTTTTTCCTTTTGAAATGTTCACGTTAATATAGTTTAGATATTGAGTAAGCAAAACCCCCAATAAACAAGAAATGAATTATTTTTTCATGGATTAATTTGGAATTAATCACTGTAAACTATATTGAAATTATTCTATATGACACTGCATGGGACATGGTAGAATATGATTTGTTCTGGTATAACATTACATCTAGAACATTTAGTTATAATATTTTCTGACCTCCCTAGTTTTCATAACTTGAAGTGAAATGAGCTGTGCTGGAGGATTCTGGGAAAAGTAGTCAGAGTGTCCCATCAGAAGCCAGAGTGACTGTTTGTTTTGACTTTGAGTTCTCTTCGCACTTACAGTGACCCTTCGCTACCCCTACTTACCTCTGTAACAGTGCATTGGCTCAACTCTGCGTTTTCCTTTTTCTTTCCTTTCCACCTTCTTATGCTCTTTCTCTGCCCTCGTCCTGTCAGCATTAAGCCCATCTGTGAGTTCCCTGTGGTTTTTACTATGTTGGCAAAACACTCAATAATTCTGCATCGTTTGTCTTTTTGATAGGGACGAGAGAAAAAACACCTCTGCACCCAATTTCAAATGTAATGCTTTGACTGGCAAACTACTTTTTTGTATGGAATCTAATATTACATTTTTGACAACAGTCTGGTACAACAACATCAACAACACCTAAAATCGGACATCTATATTTTCTGTGAGCAACCTCACATGGCAAGTCGTGGCCATGCAATATGTGTGTACACCCTTCAAAACTAATCTTGGGGCGTTCAGGTTTTCCAGCCACATCTAAATGGGAGCCAACCCCCATTCCCCCACCCCCTCTTCCTTATTATGAGTGAGCTACTTTGTGCTGGGAGCTCAAAAATAGCATCCAACTCCTTAATTCATGTGTAACGAGCAAACACAGGTGTGGAAGCCCAGCCACCACCACTGCAGCCCCCTCCACGGAAGAAGGCCACTCTTGTCCCGTGGAGGCCGACTGGGAAGGCCAGGCCCAGGCCCGGCTCTTTGAACCCCGGAGACCACTTGGCCTGTTTGGTGCATGAGCAGAAAGAGGCCTTTTAGAGGTGTGGAAATGAAATGTCCCACATGAATCATGCATTTCCACTTTTGAATTATTCAGCAGCCACCGCTGCCCGACTCCTGTCTCCTGCCTTCTGGATACGACGTGTGTGTGTGTGTGTGTGTGTGTGTGTGTGTGTGTGTGTGTGTGTGTGTGTGTGTGTGTGTGTGTGTGTGTGTGTGTGTGTGTGTGTGTGTGTGTGTGTGTGTGTGTGCTTGTGTATGCGTGTGTGCATGTGTGTGTGTGGGGTGGAGACGGACAGCTAAATGTGGAAAAGTATCTATTTGTAATGGATTGTTGGTTTTTGTTTGTAGCCAGGGCAACGTAAGGTTGCAACCTACCTAGCATGCTGTGGGAGGACTTTGCAGTGCAGTGCTGTGTGGCATGGGAGGGGTCGACAGAGAGCAGCTCTCGGTGGCGTCTAACTGCCACAGACAATGAGCGCTCTGTTTGGGTCGGCCACGCTACTACTGCTGGTATGGATCAGGTGGCCCTGTTTTATTCGCCTCGTTCTCCCTGCTTGGTCTGGTTTTCTCCTTTCAGCACGTTCTTTGCATTTCTGGGGCTTGGGTGCCTGGGCGAGTGGGCCAGGCCAATGGGTTGGGTTTCACTGGCTGGTCTGCCTTGGAGGCCCTGTGCACTGATGGAGCACTGACTAATTGAGTGAACAAATGAGTGCACAGTTGCACACACAGGTGAACCTTTAAGATAATTAACTATGTTGGCTGGCTCCCGCTGTCACTCTTTTCCCTTGGCCTTTCTCTCTCTCCCTCTGCTTCTCTTTCTCCATTTGTTTCTCTTCCTCTCTCTCCTTCCCTGTCTTCCTTGGCATTTTGTTGGTTGCTGAAGATGTTAGGATTGTCTGTAATTTCTCAATGAGATAAATGCCAGTGTTTCACTCTCTTTGAGTTGTTCTTAAAATCTCAATTAATATCTCACATGTGAAATTGGAGGTAAATCCAGATCACTTGATAACAAACAATAGAAAAACAACCTTATTCGACTTAAGTCCCAGAATGCTGTATACAGTATGACTGCCATAGGAGATTACATTTTGCATGAAGAAATTGCCAAGTTAAAAAAAAAAACCGATATTGAATTAAGCTATGAATTATTTGGAATATATTACATGGTCAGAACTTCATGAGCCGGTCAGACAAAGTCCTTTGTTGAAATATATTTTGACAGTGAAAAATAATGAGTGCAGATTCCAGTTTCTCAGATTCAGAGTCCTGCAGTTCTTAGCTCTGAGCCGAAGGGATCTTTGTAGTTGTGTGTGGCCCACACAGGAAATGTAGAAACCTCTGCAGCTTTGTGCATATTTGTGTGCAAATTAACTTGGAGCGGTGGATTTAAACAATAGCGGAACAAGGTTCAGCATCTGTTCACTTTAGACCATGTGTGGCCAAAGTCGACTCAGAATGTAAATACAGATATATCGTATTTGACAGAGCAGGTTAACCCGAGCACAATGGTCCCCACATAAATTATTTTATGAGGTACTTAATGGTTTTTATGTTTCTCTTCTCTTGGTTTCACGTCATTTTCCACTTCTTTGAAAATATGTAGAGAATAGGCTAGTAGTCTTTTCAATGAAACATCTTGCCACCAATGTTTGATGATAAAATAACAACAGTATACATGGTGTATAAATTAATATCTAAAAAAGAAAATTACAATACTCAAATTAAAATTAAAATTTAAGTAAAAATAAACATTGAATGCAGAGGAAAAAGTCAAATAAATACAAAATCAGTAAGGTGAAACAAACTTTAAATCTAGAATTGCTTCACACCTCTGTGGGTAAAACAATTGCCATGGATTTTTAGTCCTCGCCTTAACCCACTTGATACTTTAACATGGATTATATCAGTCGCCTGGCTTTGTTCGTCCAGGTGAGAATTATAGCAGGATTAGCTGCCATTTCTGTGTGTGCTTAGGGAGCTTAGTATCCCTGGAGAGAAGGCCTATTTGTTTGGGATGGAGAGGGGAGAATAGTGGGACTTTGAAAGTGCGAGAGAGATCACCCTTAGTCTTGTGTAGTCTTTCAAATCTTGAGCCACTCATGGCCTTTTCCCTGATGGATGTTCACCTCTCTCTTTCTCTCTTTCTCTCTCTCTCTCTCTCTCTCTTTCTCTCTATCTCTCTCTCTCTTTCTCTCTCTCTTTCTCTCTATCTCTCTCTCTCTTTCTCTCTCTCTTTCTCTCTCTCTCTATCTCTCTTTCTCTCTATCTCTCTTTCTCTCTATCTCTCTATCTCTCTATCTCTCTCTTTCGCTCTCTCTCTCTTTCGCTCTCTCTCTCTCTCTCTCTCTCTCTCTCTCTCTCTCTCTCTCTCTCTCTCTCTCTCTCTCTCTCTCTCGACCTCCATTTACACAGATGGTTCCCATATCAAAGGATTAGAAAGCATTGCCTCAACAAAGGATAAAAAAACAAAGCACTATCTGAATGTGATTATTTCTTAATTGAAGAGAACTACACCAATGTAAATGTATGTGAACACTCAGACCATTTTCATTTTGTAATTTCTATCAAGGATTATATCTGCGGAGATTAGAGAGGGTTGAGTTATCAAAACAATCTTCCATCTCCATAATCAACGCCATAACAGTAATAATCATCCTTGACATTTTGCTTACATAAATATTATGAGACTAGCCAGGTTAATTGCATTTCAGGTAGTATCAGCACTGCACTAACACATACAGTAAAATTGAAAATTAACTATATTATCAATCAATATACGTTTTGGTAATAACTTAAATTCTGATATGTTCCACCTCATCATAACTCTCTTGAGTATCTGCGGAGATTAGAGAGGGTTGAGTTATCAAAACAATCTTCCATCTCCATAATCAACGCCATAACAGTAATAATCATCCTTGACATTTTGCTTACATAAATATTATGAGACTAGCCAGGTTAATTGCATTTCAGGTAGTATCAGCACTGCACTAACACATACAGTAAAATTGAAAATTAACTATATTATCAATCAATATACGTTTTGGTAATAACTTAAATTCTGATATGTTCCACCTCATCATAACTCTCTTGAGTGAACTGATGCTCTCTACAAATCATGAAATAATATACAAGAGCAGATATCTTCTTACAGAGAAACTGTTCCGACAACAAAGTAGACAACTGTTACATGCGAGTTGAAGTCTTAATCAGGAAGTGATTTGAATTTAAAATGTTTTTAAAAAGTGTGTGTGTGGGCGGGGGGGATAATTACAGTACCTTCACCTTTTCAGTTTCACTGTAAATTCATTGATAATAAATGACCTTGCATTGGAAAGCCAGTTTGCTTCCTGAATCGTCTGACTTCAAATTGAATTGACCCCAACCCAGTTGTGTAGTAGCAGACAAAGTCCCTGTGCCTTCTAAGGTGAGCTCTCGCTCTCCAACAGGCAGAGGGGACCATGGGAAAGCATGCAGGCCGATTAATCAGAGCTAATGAGCTGGAACAGTGGAGCTTAGAGTCAGGCTGCCTGCCCTTCACGATCATATCACTCACTCACCCACACAGACACAGACGCCCAGAGAGAGAGAGAGAGAGAGACGCGTGAGCACCAGAATAACAATCACTTCATTCTTGTCACGTTACTATACTGATAGATTTATGTGACAATGAAATGTGATAATTCATCTCAGTTTGTGGGTATTCCCTATTTTATATGATTAACTAGAATTGCCTTTTCACTCCATTTTGAACTATCCAACCTTTCTTTAAATTGTCGTAACGTACTGTAGGAAGATGCATTTTCTTCCCAAGGCAGCATTTCCTGCTTTCAAATTGTACTGTATAGGTAAAACAACATTGACTGCTAAAGTACAGTAGAACACACAAGTGCAGTAGAAGAGGGAAATGATGTTGCTCAAAGTGAGAGACCAGTCAAAGGCAAACATCACGTCTCTATCCTGTATCTAGAATTTCGGCCAAATGTCTTTCCTCAATTACAATAAACAGTGCGAAGTAACCGTTTTACTCACAGCATGATAGGCACTATAACGGACACCATTTAATGAATAAACAAACAAGAAAGCTGATGAAGAAAGAAGATATTAAAGTGATGTCACTCGTTGGATGTATCGAATTTTAGAGGACAATATTTTTCACTTCCCCCTGATAAAATTGCTGCTACTCTTGAGCAGGGGTTTGCACAAATAATCAGGTCCCGATAATTCATACAAGAAGCAACACGTGGTTCATTTGTTGACAGTTACGCCTGCTAGTAATCAACATGAAATTAGCAATCGTTCACATTTTATCCAAACAACAATGTCGATGTGAGTATGACGGCTATTATTGTCTATCTTATAACTGTTTGCATCGATAATGAATTGTCTATTTTAAAACACATCACCGTGGACACAGTAGGATCACCATCAAACGGACCACATTTTAAAGATGACTCATGTCAAGGAAACCATCCCATATTCTACCCCAGCTGTTATTATTTCATACGTTACATGTGGTGACCCACACGTATGTAGTTTCCCTCTGGCTACTGACTACAAGCTACAGCTGTGGCTCTGTTACTGTACCAGGAATCCTGGTGGCATATTTAGCAGATGCTTGCATACACACATTATTATTATCATTCCTGGGGGCACATACAGCATATGTTTTTGTGGGGTTTATGACCCGCTGGCCCAGGCCCCTGTCCTTGCTCATTGGCAGGTGACCCATGGATTGCCATTGTCATTAAAATACTAGCTGGGTCAGAAAATAGCTCCATTTGTTAACTATGTGATTATGTATGGTCTATATAGGCTGAGGTCAAGTAGGTGTGTCAGTCTGTCTCTGTAGAATAAAGGGGTTGTATGGTGTGTGTGTGTGCGAGCGAGGGGGATCATATGGCTGACGCAGGCTGTAAATCATCCAGGGTAATCTCCTTGACGACGGCAGAGGTAGTAGGCAGCGGGTGTGGCTTCATGCCGCCAAAACAATTTTCTTGTGAGTCATAAGTCGCCTCCTGCCTGAGAGACGGACCGTGTTTGGATTGTAGCCCGACGCTGGCTTGTCAAATAAGGTCCAAAGAATGAAGAATCCAAGCCTGAGAATCTGACTGCGTAGCAGTGGAATGGACACCTGACCATTGTCACACACGGGTACTCCACTCCCGGTCCGAACACACATGCACACACTGACACACACACACACACACACCTGTCTGCAGTTTAAGGAAGGGATGGAAAGTTAAGTGAGCGGTCCACTGCTGCCAGATATGTGAGGCGTGAGTGTGCGTGTGTATGTTATCCAAATAAGGCAAGGTTTTAGCCAGTGATGAGTCCTTCGACTGCTTTTGGAACGCTTCCTACTATGTGGCATCCAAGACACAGGGAACCTCATAGTTGAAATATTATTCCAAGACCAATAACGCAGGCTTAGTTATTACACTTGAATACTATGTAGTAAACCCTTTTTCTTTCACACATTTATCAAGGATATGTGTAAAAGTGGCCTATTGCAGTAACTGTCAGGTAATATCAGTGTGTCTTGCATTGTCTGATAATATAGTGCATAGTTTATATTATTATCCTTTTCATTCAGCCACCTACTGACGTTCACAAAACATCTCTTTTTTTTCTCGTTCCTCTAATTCATCTCCTGGGAGGTAGTAGCTACCCACTGGGAACACACTGGTTGAATTAACACTGTTTCCACATCATTTCAACGGAATTACGTTGAACGGACGTCTGTGCCCAGCGGGTAGCTACCTATATCTAATCAGATATAAAGCATCTATCTTCTCTCCCTCCAAAGGTCATTGTTCCTTGATCATTTATGGCTTTTTGGTTTCATCACCAAGGGTTGAGTGGGAGCAGAGTGGGGAGCGGAGCGGGGTGAGGGATGGGGTGGGGTAACCTCTCGTGTGTTTCTAATATCTTCCTCAAAATCCCTGCGGGCGGGAACGTCTTGGGTGTTCCAGGGGGGACTGTTATATTTAACAGTTTCCCAATGTGGACTCAAGGGCTGCATGGGAGAAGAAAAGAGAGGGAAGAGCGGGAAGAGAGGGAAAGAGAAGAGCGGTGTGGTGGAGCTGGAACGGGATGGAGCTCAGCTCAGGGCTGAGCTGGTGGAGAAAGCACCCTCTGTGCATGGCTCGAGGAAATAGCTCTCCATTTGCTCTGTCTTGCTCCCCCTCCCTCTCTCTCTCTCTCCCCCTTCTCTTTCTTTCACACCGTCTCTCCCTCTTTTCTCTCTGTCGCTTTCTCACCCCCCCCCAACTCTCTCCCCTCCTCTACCCACCCTCCACACTCTCTCTCCCCTCCTCTATCCCCCCACTCTCTCTCGCTGTGTGTGAAGGGAGGGGTGGGTAGGTAATGAAGCTTAAGTGAGCCTGGTGTCTGGTAATGTAGCTAATATACACAAAGGCCTTGTCAGGTCTGGATCCAATAATGTGTCATTTACCCCGTCTGGAACAGATTGGCCCAGATGATCGGAGTGAACTTTTGCCCGGCTAAGGAGCACTCACCACCCCAAGGTCCCCGTGTTGGAGGCCTTACAAGCCAGGACCCTGGCCCATGCCTAGCCTAGTGCAACCCAGCCCTGGACAGCCTCTATCCCACCAGCTCTCGCCCTGACCACCGTATGACTAGTCATCCAACCAAGGCAGGTTATAAAGGGCAATGAGTCCAACTCATTCATTAGCCTCAACTCCACAACCCTGTCCACAAGCCTGGAGGATATGGTAGAGTGCCTTTGGTATCAGATAGAGAATGAACAGGTGCACTCTCAACATTAGATAGCCTGAATGTTTAACCAGTTCTGTGTGGTACAATCTTTGTGGTGGATTTCAATCAATCAATATCATAGTATAGTACATGCATATTCTTTATGAACACCCCAATGAACATGTAAAATCGTGTTCCTAATGAGCAGTACTGGCGTGCAGGGCCCTGTTTCAAAAAGCAGCATCAGCAATTTGTAGCTGGGGAGAGTAGCCTCTGCCGGGTTGCCAACAGCCAGATGTCCCAGTTTTCAGGGGAAAGGGAAAGAGAACCTGTGGTGCGATTTCCACTTTTAGGCGTTAACAATGCCACCCCCCATCTTAACTCCTCCTCCACATTTACTGGATTGGTTGAACAGTGCAGAAGAGAACCTCCCCCAACAGTTTTTTGTATTTTTGTCAAGACCAGTATGTAGTGTATCTAGTTTCAGGCGTTTCTTCCAAGCCTGCTACGTTAGCTTAGTGGAGAGTAACAGTGCAACAGTGTCTCTGTGTTGGATACATTTTTTAGTCAGTCTTGACTCGGTCTCGGACAATGAGGATTCCTAATTTCTGCTGGAGACCAGCTAAGACCAGCAGAGTAAAACAAATGTGAATTATCAGCTCCCCATTCAGTCAGCATATATAACCGCTTCACCAGGCCAAATATAAACACTGCTTTCATGACACATTAACATCTTATCGCCTATTGAAACCTAGGCTTCCTACTTTACTGGTAACTGTCTGTACCGCCTGCTCCCGCTCCTCCTCTCTGGCTCTCGAGGGCGCCAGGCTGCACATCATTACGCACAACTGTCACCATCATTATACGCATCAGCGCTCGCTGGACTCACCTGGACTCCATGACCTTGTTGATTGCCCCTCCTATATCTGTCTGTTCCCAGGTTAGATCCCTGTGTCGGCATTATTGTTGTTTTGTTTTCCCCTGTCCAGACGCTGTCCATATTCTGTTCCTGTCCATGTTTCATGAAATGTTTCACTCCCTGTACTTGCTTCTCGTCTCCAGCATCTGTCCTCACACTGTCCTTTACTTTCATTGAGAAATATCCTCAAACTTTGTCGGGCTCGTCAGTAGGTAGGGAAGAGTGTGGGGAATTTTTTGAATGTTGCAAGCTCACTATTAGTAAGGGGAGACATATTTTGTCTATTGCAGAACTGTTTGGGTTCGTGATCATTTGTAGTGGCCCTCTATTTACCATGAAAATGGCCCCCAAAAGGCTCTGACTGCATGTGTGGGTATGGATGTGGGTACGCAGACCCCCGAGCCACTCTGGCCACTCATGTTGAGTTCAGATTTCATGTGGAGTCCAACCCCATCAAAGTTTCCCATATGTTTTTCTGAAATATGAACACAGAAATAAAGGACATTTTGATCTTTTAATATGGTGGTGATTTGACCCAATTACAATCATGGTCTTGAATTGGGCTCGCATTTTCCTGGTCTCGGTCTTGATTCAGTACTGGACCCCTCCTCCCTCTCGGTCTTAACTCGTTCTTGCTTTAGGTGGTCTCGAACACAACAATGCCTTTACCACACTGCAAACCCTAATGCCTAACCCTAACCTTAAATTAAGACCAAAAATCTCATTTTTACCATATAGCCATATAGCCATATATCTTAGAGGAAATCACTCATATCTGCCTCCAGTACAAGACTCATGACAATAAACGTCAACCTGACGGAGGTTATAGAGTGTCAGGAAGTGTGGTGCTGGAGGGGCGTGTGTGTGAATTTACCGCCCTGCCCCTGGCTCCCTGGGCCCATTCTCAGGCCCACACAGAGAGCCCTGCCTGGGGCCCTGGAGTTGCTACTGCTGCATGGAGCTCTGTGGCTGTGGACATCGAGATGGAGAGAGAGAAATAGGGAAAGAGAGTGAGAGTGAGAAAGTGAGAGAAAGAGAGAGATGGCTGAAGAGGTGGAGGGCATAGTTTCACCCCTTTGGTTTGCTCTCTCCGTGTGGGGTCAATGCACCGCTATCCTGTGCTGTCACAAAAATGTGTTCTTGTCCTACTCAGTGGGAAAAAGAAATGAGGGAGAGAGAGAGAAAGACTCCACGTTTATAAATACAGTTCCACCTTCAAGCTTCCCGGCCGTCCCACTCAGAGGAAGCTTCTAAAATGAACATGTTTTAGGGTCTGCAGACATGGTCAACGGGAGAAAGGGGGAGCAGAATGTGGAAAAAGAGAGAGAAGGGAAAAGGACAAAAAAAAGGAGTAAAAACGCTCTGTGAGTTTTAACCTCTCTGCTCTCCCGTCACCCACGACCATTGTGAAATTCTGAGATGAGCTCACCCATGTCGGGCCATTCTGCAGTATGCTCCCCAGGAGGAGTGTTCCTATCGGCCCCAGTCCCTTCATCTACCACACAGCCATAGGCTATGATAGGCTATGATTTAAGAGCGTTAATAAACATGATGTAGTGCTTACAACGATAGCCCGGACAGGAATATTTTTTTGCTTTTTTATTTTATGCCTCCACATAGTTTCACATGTTTGCATGTGGTGCTGTGTGGCGAGGAGAGAAAAGTAGAAATCATGTAGTGTATATTTTGTTTTATTTTGTGCCTCAAGGCTTGCTTCGTTAGGGGACAGTTGGACATTTACTGGGGTGGGGGGTCAAAATAGGGGAGGGTTGTCTAAGTAATTTATTTTGCTTTGGGGAGGATTGTGTGGTTTTTTATTGGGCACAGGGGAGGGTAAAGCATTTTTTCCATGGTTTACATTCACTCATTGCAGGTTTGACAATATATACTGAATAATAATATAAATGCAAAATGCAACAATTTAAGTGTTACAGTTCATATAAGGAAATCAGTCAATTTAAATAAATGCATTAGGCCCTAATCTATGGATTTCAGATGACTGGGTCAGGGGTGCAGCCATGGGTGGGCTTTCGAGGGCATAGGCCCACCCATTGGGGAGCCAGGCCCAGCCAATCAGAATGAGTTTTTTTTTGCCACAAAAGGGCTTTATTACAGACAGAAATACTCCTCAGTTTCATCAGCTGTCCGGGTGGCTGGTCTCAGACGATCCCACAAGTGAAGAAGACGGATGTGGGTCCTGGGCTGGCATGGTAACATGCCTGGTGAAAATTCCTGCAGTCAGCATGCCAATTGCAGGCTCCCTCAAAACTTGGGACATCTGTGGCATTGTGTTGTGTGACAAAACAAAACATTCTAAAGTGGCCTTTTATTGTCCCAGGCACAAAGTGCATCTGTGTAATGATTTTGCTGTTTAAACAGCTTCTTGATATGCCCCACCTGTCAGGTGTATGGATTATCTTGGCAAAGGAGAAATGCTCACCAACAGGGATGTAAACAAATTTGTGCACATTTGAAAGAAATAAGCTTTTTTATGCATATTTACAATTTCTAGGATATTTTATTTCAGCTATGAAACATAGGACCAACACTTTCCATGTTGCGTTTATATTTTTGTTTAGTATCATTTTTTTCATCCTAGCCAAATTTCCTACTCTGCTTACAAGCGCCTTCCCTATATCAAGGTGTTTTGGTACTTCCCTTATGCACCATGCCAGTGTAGAAAAGCCAACAAGAAAGGCTTGCGCTCCTTTATTAAAATTTGAGTTGCGCTGTTCGATCTGAGCTAAATCAAGTGCACCTACTGCACTGGCCAATCGGATAGCTCAAATCAGCGTGCCGACAGAGTTCCACAACCTCAGCCACAGAAAAGTTTGATACTAGCCTATTTAGGATTGAATCACTTTTAAAAACATGACCACAGAGAAAATGTTTATGTTTTTATTCAGCACTATTACAAAACGTAAAATGCGCTTCTCCGTACTTTCACTCGCACTGCAATGAATAAGAAGCCACGTTTGTCGATAGCCCTGCTTTTTTAGAAATATTATCAGCTCGCCATGTCTACTTTTAATATAGAGGAATATTTTACTTGACTGAGGCAGATGCGGTGCAACTCGAGTTTCACCATCAGGTGGAAGAGGTGTCCCCTCTCTGGAAGGAGCAGGGACTCAGACTAATTTGCTGAGACTAATGCGGTGTTCAAAACAACTGGGAACTCAAAAATCTCCGACTTCAGTGTGTTCAAGACAACTGGGAACTCCGAGAAAAACGAGATCCGACAGGGGAAAATAGTTTTGAACGGCCATCCAACTCTGAATTCCAAGTCGGAAACTCTGGCATCTTTCGAGAGCTCCGACTGGAAGATCACCGACGTCATGATTTGACCTCGTTTTTCGAGTTCCCAGTTGACTTGAAAGCACCATGACCATAAGATGCAGGTACCATCAGTCCAGTAAACTAAAAAAGCGAATTATTTCTATTTATGGTCCGCAGTACCTCGCAAGTGCTACACCGTCTGATCTGTTTAATTATCAAAGCTTTCGTTTTGACATTTTAATAATAACAATATTGTCAGGCCTGGCATATCGCCAGTATGCTGTGATAATGTATTAAGCCTACTGCCGAATCATCCTTCCTACAGAACTGATTTTATAAGGACAACTTTGCATTTTTTAAGGCATGTTTAAAAAAAATATCTGAGCGGTAGATGTCGGCTTGCTTTTTGACAGTGATCCTGACTCAGAAAAGGTTGCTGACCACTGCTCTGCTCTTTTCCGCAAGCTTACTTGTACTATACCACAGGTCAATACAGTCCAGCAGTGTGTCTAACCTGCACCTCTATCCACCATTCATAGTTATAATAGTGGTAGATGGATTGTTTATCCAGATCTGCAATAGGCTAACTAGCAATCATACCACACATTAAAGCTTCCATAGCTGCTATTGATCTCCTTTAGGGACAGTACTATTATCCTACCTAGACTAGCCTACAGCACTAAAATAAAATGAATAATATATGCTCCTGCTAGGCCCAGTTATTCGAGAAAGTTTTACCTGTGCTCTGCCTCCTCTCTAATCTGAGGGGCTATTTCTGATGCACCTAGAACCTAATGCTTCAATTTAGCCTAAATATTTGACGTTTAAGTTTTAAAATGTATTCCCTTTTTAAAATGTGGCATAAACACAACCAGTCACAAAATGTTAAACTGATTAGGGATGGATCGAAATTTACATGGTTACCTGGAGGAAGTGGGGTTCGGGTCAGGATTGTTTTTCAATTTCCATCAAGGGGGGTTGGTATATCTTTTTAATCTAGTCCAGGAGAAGATCATGTCATTTGTAATTGATGACATTTTTATATTTCTCTGTGTTATAGAATTAGTTGCTTATTAGGCTATATATTGATGTGTGCCTGAAGCCGTCCCTCATCTCTGATTCTCTGCTGGGCGTGCAATATCAAGTGCTCCCATATGTATTTAGGGTGGTCTCAATCAAGCGATCATAGCCTATAGGCTACGAAGTGGACGCTCGGAGAAGCACAGAGCAAAGTTACATTTCGAAGACAGGGATGCTGGGATGGTGTAAATAAATCTAGGCTGCCTTGCACACTGCCCCGGGCCTGCTCTGCTCTTGCTGATAAAACACATGTTTGTATGCTGCCTAACCAATGGCTGTGCTGTGTAGGCCTATGGTAAAAGTTCAGGACGAGAGTAAAAGGCTTCTTCCTGATTTAGTTTTGTTGATTAGGCCTAGTCCAAAATATTTACTGTCTTTCTCAGACTAGCCTATAGCCTATGTTCTGTTCAGTTTGAGAAGAGAGAGCGAAGATGAGAAGGAGGAGGACCAGAGGTCAACTTTGATAGCTTCCTACTACTATAATTAATTTGATTCAAAACAATACGTTTCTTGCTCATCAGCGTTATTGACCTCACAATAAGACAGATTTGCGTAATTTACTTTACATTTGGTGCTGAAAGTTGAAGCAGCAGCCACAGCAAAATCAAATGGGAAATAGACAGCTCATGTTGCTGAAAGTAGGCCAATTAGAGTAGGCATAATTCATATCAACCGTCTTCATTTTAATTAGACTTTACTAATAACAAGACGGCTATTTAAGAAATAAGAGGTGGGCCTACCTGTCTTGACAGACAATATTAGGCTATAGGCTGCTATGTCCATAGGTTTACTCCACCCACCATGTACTATTGAAGTCAGGGTTTCCCAAACTCGGTCCCGGGGTCCACTCTGTGTGCATGTTTCGTTTTTTTGCCCTAGCATTACACAGCTGACTCAAATAACCAACTCATTGTAAAGCTTTGATTAGGATCGAGATTGGGAAACTTTAAATAACCTACCTCTGTGTCAGTGACGGGCTGTTAAGTTAAAAACCCATACTCTAATTGAGGGGATATGAGAGGGTATGCCTTTAGGCCTACCTTTTATTAAAGGAAATGACCAAAAAAAAGCACAGGCCTACTCTTTGTTAGCTTAAGATTTTGAACAAAATGAAATGGATCTGATTATATAAAGTGATCTATAACAGCGCTTTGGTTCACAAGGCTTTGTGTTAGAAACAAGCGGTACAAAACCTGGGAAAGATGCGACTCCAATACATATAGGGATATCATTTGTATCTTTCACATTCACCGGCTGAGCGACAACCTTCTATAGCCAAAGAGACCAAAAATGGACTTTGCTTGGGAAACAATCCAATTCTGCCGCTATCAATTGATTAAGCTATTCACTTGCTGTACAATAGAAGATGTTTAAAGTCCCAGACAGCTTTTAGTGAAACACTTGTGACCTTCTCTCGTTGGATTAAGCTACAGAGGAAACGCAGCCAGCAGTTAAAGCAAACATTTTTCTGTGTCGGTAGACCTACTTTGTCTGGGGTGGAAAGGTTGACCTAACTTTTGAAAGTACCATTCTCAGATTCCTAATGACGTCTCAGACTTAATTATTTGCAAACAGGGACAGTTTCGTCACAAACAAGACACAGTGATTGGTCATTGGAGACACATGATTAGATGAACATGTAGACCTTTCTCTCTGTCCATTCTCACCCTGTCATTTGGGTAATTTGTGTCGTATTTAAAAAAGATTCTGCTAATATGTAAAATCACGTAGAATTGCATGAAGTTTATAAAAAGGCAATTGTTCCCGGACCTGCAACTACGATGATAGATTCATCCAATGCTTCTACTATAAAGGAGATCTTTCCACCCCTACTCTTGTCTATCTATGGTGGTCTGCGAACCAACAACCTTTTGGCCCCCAGCCCTGTGCGCTATCAAAATTCCTGAGTTGCCATGTAATGCGAACAGGAGAACAGTTTCTAAAACTGCAAATCTAATGCTCTGGTCTGTCCAAACAGTGAGGGTAAATGTTCTCTGCTATCCACTTTGTTTTAACTATTATTTTTGGTATAGGGGAGGGTCACTTGTTTTTATCAAACGTTCAGTGAGGGTTTAGGTAATATACATCTCCTGTAGGCATGCGCACATGCATCCAAAATATAATTTCATCATCCTCAAAATGGCTTGACATTGACCAGGTTTCCATCCAACCGTTTTCTGCGAGTAAAGTACGTGTACAAATACGTGTACAGATACAAATTGTGATTACATCATGGGAAAGCATGCAGTTTATTAGGCTACAGATTCAATATTTTGTGAATAACTTCACAGGGTGGTGAAAGTGCAGGGTGATGAGCTTGATGCCCCTTTCAATAAACATCAATGGTCTTATTCTGGTGACATGATGATCGATGCTTGGCTGCCATTTAATAAATATAATCTGGCATTTGTGTCCATAGTAATCTCATAAGGAAGACTATATCCCAGGCAAGTGCACAGATAGGGCTCTACCTGTGCAGAGCACATGCCCCTTTGACCTTCTAGTCTCCAAAGTGCCCTTTTGGGTGGTGGTATAATTTCTCCATTGGGAGTTAATTTTTTTGAATACATTTTTTGTCATTGTTGTTTGGAACCCACTGTCCTCAAGTCGTTGTCAAGTTCCCCACCACCACCCCGTTCATTGGTTGTGCCTGTTGATCTGCCCTGTAAGGAGCTTGCAGGCGCCCGGTTGGGCCGTTTTCCCCAGTCTACCTGCCTGTACTAGATTGCTCTGCATGGCTTGAGAGATGTGGTCTCTGGTAGAGTGAGTGTAGCTAGCTACCTAATTTAAATAAATATAAACAATACTGCTACAGCAGCGTAACATTTGAATAACACTTGATTTAGCCTATCCTCATGGTGTCACGTTCTGACCTTAGTTCCTTTGTTTTGTCTTAGTTTTAGTATGGTCAGGGCGTGAGTTGGGGTGGGCAGTCTATGATGTGCCTTTTTCTATAATTTGGGATTCTGTGTTTGGCCTGGTATGGTTCTCAATCAGAGGCAGCTGTCAATCGTTGTCCCTAATTGAGAACCATACTTAGGTAGCCTGGTTTCACCTTTGAGTTGTGGGTGATTATTATCTGAGTCTGTGTTCCACACGGAACTGTTTCGGTTTGTTATTTCACTTTGTTATTTTTGTATTTTGTCGTGTTCAGTTTGTTCTATTAAATATGGACACTTACCACGCTGCACATTGGTCCTCCTCTTGTCCTTCATACGATGACCATTACACATGGATATATATTAATTCTGGTTGGCTGATATGTGAATCAGAGAGAGGCAGAAAGACATAGAGGTAAATTACAATCAGTAAAATAAATCGAGCTAGCTAACTAATACATTACATCAATGATCAACATCAATGATCAGCTGATAGCCCACCCTTTTTTCCCAATGTCAACCATGTCTTTAGGAGGCACTGTAGCTTGCTTACAGTGTAGTTTGCTATAGCCTGCTTATGTGCGATGATGAGTGAGCGTGTTGTTGCAGATATAAAAGTGTCTGCTCTACAGGGGCATTTGGTGTATGAATTTAGAATGACTTTCTACATGAATTCTACACCTTTTTTTCAAGCGATGGGGTTACCCTTTTTTTATTTTGAGCTCCTGCCCCCCTGAAAGGTGCATGGCACTACTATACTGACAATGTATCTGCAAGTGAGCACAGGTGCCAATTCCAGAGGGGGCACCAGTTAGGACTGTTTTGGTTTTGCCATGTTTTTTTGTTGTTGTTATTTTGTATTATGTTCATGTTTAGTTCTCTTATTAAAAAACATTAACTATAACCACGCTGCGTTTTGGTCCGCCTCTCCTTCCCAGGAAGAAATCCGTTACACTCAGGCCCTGAAGCAGGGATATGCATATTATTGGTACCATTTGAAAGGAATGGCGGAATACAGCTCATAACTAGTTTGTTTCGTATTTTAGTTGGATCAAGAAATATAAACATGCCATTTAGTGATAGCTAGCAAACTATCAAGCTATCTGGAAATTATGGCACACTGGAGCGCCGAATGTTTACTGGGGAACCTCTTGGCCAGCTTTTTACATTCTTTTTAAAAAGTGTTTATGGTTGGTATGGCTTTGAGTGCTGTGGTAGTTTGTTCCACTCAACAGTGCAGGTAAATACAAATTTGTTCTTGACAGGTAGACTCCTATATTTGAAACCATCAATGTTAGTGTATCTGGCTCTGGTATTATGCTGCTGGACATCTCTATCAAATGGGGAAAAAATGAATACGTACCTGGGGGATGAGTCTGTGATAACACTAACACTACTCTTTGTCCCACAGATAGCCAACCTAGCTGCTTAAATTCTCAACCTCCAGATGAGTATGAGGGGGGATTTTTACAATTCTTACAAGCTTGTTTGGGCTGGTCTGTAGCTTATTCTATAGATGTTTGGGGTTGCTGGTGAACCAGGCATGCAGGCATAATCAAAGAGGCACTGGGCTAGAGCACTTGCCAAAGCCTTTTGGGTGTAGCCAGGTTTGCATTCTATTGGCAACAGATTTTCATTTGAATATTCTAAAATCTGCATAAATATAGTATGTGCAATTTCCCATCAGAATAGTTTTTTCATCAAATTTGACCTTTATTTAACCAGGTAAGCCAGTTTGAGAACAAGTTCTCATTTCCAAATGTGACCTGGCCAAGATAAAGCAAAGCAGCGTGACAAAAACAGCAACACAGAGTTAGACATAAACAAACATACAGTCAATAACACAATAGAAAAATAATCAGTGTGTGCAAATGTACAAGAGTAGGGAGGTAAGGCAATAAATAGGTCATAGAGGCAAAATTATTACAATTTAGCATTAACATTGGAGTGACCGATGTGCAGATGATGATGTGCAAGTAGAGATACTGGGGTGCAAAGGAGCAAGAGGGTAAGTAATAATATGGGGATGAGGTAGTCGGGTGTGCTATTCACAGATTGGCTGTGTAAGGGTACAGTGATCGGTAAGCTGCTCTGACAGTTGATGCTTAAAGTTAGAGAGGGAGTTATAAGACTCCAGCTTCAGAGATTTTTGCAATTCGTTCCAGTCATTGGCAGCAGAGAGCTGGAAGGAAAGGCGGCCAAAGGAAGTGTTGACTTTGGGGCTGACCAGTGAAATATACCTGCTGGAGCACGTAGTATAGGTGGGTGTTGCTATGGTGATCCGTGAGCTGAGATAAGGCGGGACTTTACCTAGCAAAGACTTATAGATGACATGGAGCCAGTGGGTTTGGCGATGAATATGTAGTGAGGGCCAGCCAACGAGAGCATACAGGTCGCAGTGGTGGATAGTATATGTGCTTCGTGACAAAACGGATGGCCGTGTGATAGACATCCAGTTTGCTGATTAGAGTGTTGGATGCTATTTTGTAAATGACATCGCTGAAGTCAAGGATCGGTAGGATAGTCAGTTTTACGAGGGTATGTTTTGCAGCATGAGTGAAGAAGAGTTTGTTGCGAAATAGGAAGCTGATTCTAGATTTAATTTTGGATTGGAGATGCTTTATGTGAGTCTGGAAGGAGAGTTTAAAGTCTAAACAGACATCTAGGTATTTGTAGTTGTCCACATATTGTAAGTCAGAACCATCCAGAGTAGTGATGCTAGCCGTTTTTACTAGCATTTAAAAGCAGTTGGAGGCCACGGAAGGAGTGTTGTGTGGTATTGAAGCTCGTTTGGAGGTTTGTTAGCACAGTGTCCACAGAAGGGCCAGATGTATACAGAATGGTGTCGTCTGCGTAGAGGTGGATCAGAGAATCACCAGCAGCAAGAGCAACATCATTGATATATACAGAGAAAAACGGGCCCTCCGATTTGACAAACTGAACTCTATCTGAGGAGTAGTAGGTGAAGCAGGCGAGGCAGTCATTTGCCAGGTCGATGAAGACGGCTGCACAGTACTGTCTTTTATCGATGGTGGTTATGATATCGTTTAGGACCTTGAGCGTGGCTGAGGTGCACCTGTGACCAGCTCGGAAACCAGATTGCATAGTGGAGAAGGTATGGTGGGATTAGAAATGGTCGGTGATCTGTTGTTAACTTGGCTTTCAAAGATTTTAGAAAGGCGGGCCAGGATGGATATGTACGGCTAAAGGCCATAAGAACTTGTCGTCTAGTGCGTTCGAAACAGAGAGTAAAATTAGCAGATTTCTGTGCGCTGAAGAATAGATTCAAGGCATAACGTACAGATAAGGGTGTGGTAGGATGTGAGTACAGTGGAGGTAAACCTAGGCATTGAGTGACGATGAGAGATGTTTTGTCTCTAGAGGCATCACAGCAATAGACAAGGTATATTGACATTAGGGAGAGGCATGTGTAGCCGAGTGATCATAGGGTCCAGTGAGTACCTAGGCGGGCTGGAGACACTGCGATTCAGACAGCTAGCAGGCCGGGGCTAGCAGATGGGCCTCAGGGGGACGTCACAATGAAACAGCCTGTTGAAACACCCTCGGACAGTTACGTTTGCGGACCAGTCCTGATGGATCGGCGGGGCTCCGTGTCGGCTGTAAAGGACTTGTTTCTATAAATGTGTATTTTTAAAAGTAGAAGCTCAAATTGTTTGTGCACAGATCTGGATAGTTTGACAGAAGTTTGCAGGCTATCTCTGTAGTAGATTGCATCTCTGCCCCCTTTGGCAGTTCTATCTTGTCGGAAAATGTTACAGATAGGGATGGGAATTTCAGGATTTTTGGTGGCCTTCCTAATCCAGGATTCAGACATGTCTAGGACATCCGGGCTGGCGGAGTGTGCTAAAGCAGTGACTAAAACAAACTTTTACGGTTACAGAAGTCAACAAATCAGTGCACCTGGGGAATGGTAGTGATGCTGGGGGCTGCAAGGCCTGAGATAACCTCTACATCACCAGAGGAACAGAGGAGGAGTAGGATTAAAGTACGGCTAAAGGCTAAAGAACTGATCGTCTAGTGTGTTGGGAACAGAGAGTAAAAGGAGCAGGTTTCTGGGCGCGGAAGAATAGATTGAAGGCACAATGTACAGACAAGGGTATGGTAGGATGTGAGTACAGTGGAGGTTAACCTAGGCATTGAGTGACGATGAGAGAGGTCCCCTCATGTGTGGGGGTTGGAACATAAGGGCTGGCTAAGGCATATTGAGCAGGGCTGGAGGCTCTACAGTGAAATAAGACAAAAAATGACTAACCCTATGATCCGAGTGAACATAGGGTCCAGTGAGTTACTACGCGAGCTGGAGTCACTGTGATTCAGACAGCTAGCAAGCTGGGGCTAGCAGCAGGTTAGCAGATGGACCTCAGGGGGACGTTGCAATGGGAGAGCCTGTTGAAACCCCCTAGGACGGTTACGTCGGCAGACCAGTCGTGATGGATCGGCGGGGCTCCGTGTCGGCAGCAAAGGGTCCAAACCAGTTGGCAAAAGAGGTATTGAAGCGCAGGAATTATCTGATGGATTTCTTCGGTTAGCCGGGAGATTGGCCTAGCTCGAGGCTAGCTCCAGGCTAATTGTTGCTTGCTTCGGGACAGAAACCCCCTCGGACGGTTTGGTCGGTAGACCAGTCGTGAGGGATAGGTGGTGCTCTGTGTCAGCAGCAAAGGGTCCAGGCCAAGCCAATTGGCAAAAGAGGTTTTGAAGCCCATGAATGACCTGTTGGATCTCTTCGGGCTAGCCTGGAGATGGGCCTACCTCAAGGCTAGCTCCAGGCTAACTGGTGCTTGCTTCGGGACAGAGACGTTAGCCAGGAATAGCCACTCAGATAGCAGCTAGATAGCTGCGATGATCCGAAGAAAAGGTTCAGAGCTTGCGGTAGGAATACGGAAATATGGTAGAGAAAAGCAGTCCGATATGCTCTGGGTTTGATTTTGCGCTGTGCAGGCTGGCAGGAGTTGACCGGGTTGAGGCTGACAGATGTCCGAGTTAACAGGTAGCTAGTTAGCTGGCTAGCTTCTGAAGGGGGTTCCAGATCCATACCACATTGGGTGAGGCGGGTTGCAGGAGAGTATGTTCAGTCCGTAGATTGAAAATTATATATATGAAGAAAAAACGATATATACAAGACAATCAAAACAGACATCCCACTGCTACTCCATCTTGGAATATATATGTTGTCTAAGCACACAGCCAAGACAACACAGCAGTGGCTTCGGGACAAGTCTCTGAATGTCCTTTAGTGGCCGAGCCAGAGCCCGGACTTGAACCCGATAGAACATCTCTGAAGAGACCTGAAAATAGCTGTGAAGTGACTATCCCCATCCTACCTGGCAGAGCTAGAGAGGATCTGCAGAGAAGAATGGTAGAAACTCCCCAAGCTGTACCAAGCTTGTAGCATCATACCGAAGAAGACTTGAGGCTATAATCACTGGCAAAAGTGCTTCAACAAAGTTCTGAGTAAAGGGTCTGAATACTTATATAAATGTGATATCAGTTTTGCTTTGTGGGTAGTGTGCGTAGATAGATTGGGAAACTATTTAATTCCTTTTCGAATAAGGCTGTAACGTAACAACATGTAGGAAAAAAGTAATGTGGTCTGAATGCACTTGGTATGTATTTTTTCTGACTAACATAATTAATAATTTAATCCAAACTGTGATTTTTAAAAAAGTGTAGGCTGGACTGTAGGCCTAATCAAACAGGCAGGGAGAGTGAGCTCATCCGTGGTGGTCAGCGAACCCTCAACCTTCTTTTTGACAGTAAAAGGGTCAAGTAGACATATTTTTTACACTGGGGAGAGGTGCATTTTTCTTTATTGCTGTCAGAGTCCTTTAAGAGCAGTGGGTTTGGAGTCAGGCGCAGGGAGCAGAGGGTTCGAATACATGTATGTTTTATTCCCGGAAAAAACTGTCATGTCAAAAACACAAGGCTAGTCAACTGACCGGCCCATACACAGTACCCAAAATAAAATACAATCGAACATCCACAAACTAACATAACAATCCCGCACAAACCTAGGAGGGCCTAACAGGCTTAAATAGACAAAAATCAAGTAACACAATAAGGAACAGGTGCAACTAATGAGACCAAACGAACAGAAAAGGAAAAAGGGATCGGTGGCGGCTAGTAGACCGTCGACGACGACTGCCGCACGAACAGGCAGGGGAGCCACCTTCAGTGGAAGTCGTGACAATTACACCTTGAGTTGGACCAGCAATCGAATATTTTGTTTTGATGTTGTATTCGTGCCCATTCATTCCTCTCTAAACTACATCATGTCACATGGTGTTGAGCCTCTAAGCATCCTGGGAAGTGTGTGATTGGTGGCAGGGCAGGCTAGACAGGAGCCTTCTGCTTCTGCTCTGCTCGACGGAGACGGCTGGTGTGCAGCAATCAAAAACAAAGCCCAACGAGTCCCATCTAATGAGTCCCGTGCGCTGGGGGGGTTCACTAATCAAAATGCTTGTTTCGGGCTTCCTCCAAACGCAACCTAACCCAATGAGCTGGATTTATGATCTGCCTGCCAGGTTTTCCCAGGCGCAAATCTTCCAGTAACATGCTCTACTCCCGAAGCAGAGCAGAGTAGAGCAGAATAGAGCCCATATGACCGGGCACAGCTGGCTCTGATTACAGACCCATACAGTAGCCATTCTTTTTCACTTACCCCCCTCCCTGCTCGGTGACGCTTATTAGAAATGCAACATACTGGGATGGGAGTTTGTTACTGATTTACACAACCGTTCATTAGTTTGTGGTCACTTAGAAATGTCCTTGTTTTTGAAAGAAAAGCTATTTTTTGCTCAGTAAAATAGCATAAAATTGATCTGAAATACAGTGTTTTTTTGTGTGTTAAAAAAAGAAATGTTTACCCCCTTTTCTCCCCAATTTCTTGGTATCCAATTGTTAGTAATGACTATCTTGTCTCATCGCTACAACTCCCGTACGGGCTCGGGAGAGACGAAGGTCGAAAGCCATGTGTCCTCCGAAACACAACCCAACCAAGCCGCACTGCGTCTTAACACAGCGCACCTCTAACCCGGAAGCCAGCTGCACCAATTTGTCGGAGGAAACACCGTGCACCTGGCCACTTTGGTTAGTGCACACTGCGCCCGGCCCGCCACAGGAGTTACTGGTGCGCGATGAGACAAGGATATCCCTACCGGCCAAACCCTCCCTAACCCGGACGACGCTAGGCCAATTGTGCGTCACCCCACGGACCTCCCGGTGGCGACAGAGCCTGGGAGCGAAACCAGAGACTCTGGTGGCCCTAGACCACTGCACCACATGGGAGGCCCAGTGTAGACATTGTTAATGTTGGAAATGACTATTGGAGCTGGAAACGGCTGATTTTGAATGGAATATCTACATAGGAGTACAGAGGCCCATTATCAGCAACCATCACTCCTTTGTTCCAATGGCACATTGTGTTAGCTAATCCAAGTTTATAATCGTAAAAGGCTAATTGATCATTCGAAAACTCTTTTGCAATCATGTTAGCACAGCTGAAAACTGTTGTTCTGATTAAAGAAGAAATTAAACTGGCCTTCTTTAGACAAGTTGAGTATCTGGAGCATCAGCATTTGTGGGTTCGATTACATGCTCAAAATGACCAGAAACAAAGTACTTTCTTCTGAAACTCGTCAGTCTGTTCTTGTTCTGAGAAATGAAGGCTATTCCATATGAGAAATTGCCAAGAAACTGAAGATCTGGTACAACGCTGTAAACCTTCACAGAACAGCGCAAACTGGCTCTAACCAGAATAGAAAGAGGAGTGGGAGGCCCAGGTGCACAACTGAGCAAGAGGACAAGTACATTAGTTTGAGAAACAGACACGTCACAAGTCCTCACCTGGCATCTTCATTAAATAATACTCGCATAACACCAGTCTCAACGTCAACAGTGAAGAGGCGAGTCTGTTGACATTTCTAATTGACCCCAAACTTTTGAACGGTAGATGTAGGTGCCACAGGTGCTCTCTTTAAAAAGTGTGCAAATATGAGAGGTTTGTGACTAATATAGATTTTTTTTAATACTGTCTGGTTACCTAAAAATTGCAACACCTAATTTTGATTCCAGAGTTCTGTGTAGGGTATGAAAAATATGCATTTGATTTAGGCAGTGAGAGTTTTGATTTTCTTCATACAAAACAGGTTTGCCGTAAATCTGAAGTGATTCAGATTTTAAGGAATCTCATTGTGGCTGAGACTTTCAGGAATGTGCGTGGTATGCAATTTACATTGTTTTGTGTGTAAAAGCATAAATATCAGATGATGCACATACATGAAAAGTCTCATGTTTCATCTGATTACATGGTAAATATTTCAACAAATAAAACAATGTCGTTTTATGTCTAAGAACATCATTGATTTCACACTGTATATTGTATGTGACAATTACACCAGATCAGGTTAACAGTATCTCACTAAAACATCCTTAAAATAGGCTGAAACTGAAATAAAAACAGTCACTATAGACTATTATTACATTTGTCTATTACAAATGGAGTGGAGTCAGTCTAAAGTCAGGGGTAGTGGTGCAAGGCCCTCATGTACTGTACCAGGCTCGTTCACTTTGGAGATCTGTCTGGCTTTAGCTACCTTCTTGGACTGCGGAAGGAGGCGGGGTGAAAAGGGGCATAGCCAGGCAATTCACCCAAGCCCCACATTTCCATTGCTTCAGATTTCACTCTTGGTAAAACTTCTAATTACTCATGAAATGCATTTCTGTTTGTTTATGTCTAGCTGTGCAGTGTCTAGCAAGCAGTGACGTGCAGTCAAGGTAGGCAGAGTTTACCCGGTCATAATCTAATATATACTTTCTTATTTATAGCCAAAATTGTAATTTGTTTTTGCTGTCTAATGCTTTTTCTCAATGATTCTGATGGTTCCTATACTCAAAATCTAAAACAAATGTAACTGCATCAAAACCTCAGGAGAGGCGCCAGGGTATTATTATTCATGTCTTCTTTTCCAGACATTCATATGTTGTGACGCCGCAGCCGTTTCTGACTCCAATCAAGGCTAATGGACTGGGTCAGCATAGGCATTGCCTAAATGTGTTGTGTGGTTATTGCCGGGTAAGCTCTGCACATTTAGGCGTGTCTACATAATTCGGCACTCGCATCCCTTGAACTGAACAAACTCAAAGTTAGCTAGCTAGCTAGCAAAAACTGTATTGCGCCGTTTGGAGGGTTCAAAGAGTGGAATGTCAACTACAGTATAATGAAAGTTAATACTAGACAGAGGCAGCATACAAGATGTGATATGACCACAATCTCCCTCACTGTTGTACAGTGAGTACTGGACTGTCCACTTGTCTGAAACGTCATTACCAATGAATACTTTTCACTCAGACTTTTACACATCTTGGACATTTACTTTGCTTTGTGGACGTAATGTGAATGGGAATGTCTTTTTGTGTCCGTATGAAAATGGAACCAAGGGAGGCCTTGTCTCCCACATGACCGTAGTTCTGCTGTGTGCCTGCAGAATAAAATAATGGTCATGGGGTTCTGCTGTGACTTCTACAACGCTGTCACTTAAATGCTGACCAGACCGGACACATCACGTGCGCGAGCGTTGCAAAATAAATGTACACATACATGTTATTCAATTATTCCTCGCGAGCATCTGCATGGCCAGGTGCTAAAATAGAAATGGGTTCTATTTGTGATGCTCATCGCGCTGCAAGTCCGTGCTCTCCCATTTCCTCATTGGTTTTTAGGAGCATATACCCATGTGCCATCTCCTCATTGGTTTTTAGGAGCATATAACTGCCTTCATTTTGCTGGACCCCAGGAAGAGTCTGGGATTATGGGGATCCATAATAAATACAAACACCCAAGTGGGTGATTGAAAGATGAACTTAGGTCCATACTCCGGTCAGTTGTAGTAATACAGTAAAGTTGTTTGCCAACCGCCATATAAACTCCAAAGAAGAAAATCCATTTAAAGTCCAAAGAAGACAAAGACGCCTGAAGGAAGGAGGAGAGATGACAAGAAATTAATTTGGTTTACCGTTTTATCTGTGGATAAAATAACAACCCAATGTTTATATCCCAGGACAAATTATCTAGCAACAGCAAGCTAGCTAGCTAAATTGCCAAAAATGTTTAATGCTTTTTGACCTGTCCCCAAATTAATATAATTGGTTCAGAGATTGTTTTGATATTTCAACCTGCGTGTCCTGATCGCTGCTGGTGTAGGTGAATAAAATCAACGTGCGCGTGGACTAGCGTGCGTCATGTTTGGTCAGCATGTACTGTAAGAGGGAAGGACAGGTGAATGGACTTAATTTACAGTAAAGGTAGGTCTAAATGCATTTTCCTTTGCAAATTGTGGATTAGGCTGCTGTTGAATCATGAGAATAGACAACCTGCCTTGGAATGCATTTAATTTATCAAGCTAGAATTTCGTTTTGATCTGACACTTTAATTTATTATTTTTTAAATGTATTTTTCCATCATTTTGATTGTTGAAATGGACATTTTGTTAGAACCTTATTTATTATGTGTGTGTAGTATTATTTCTCATAATGTGTGTGTATGAGTTTGCGTGCGCCACACACTATGCAGTCTGCATTGGGAATTATTCTGATGAATTCTGTCAATATAATGGTATTTTAGTGCCACCTATCAGTTGTAACTGTGGATGCTATCGGTCTGAGCTGAGTTGGGCAGTGTGTCATTTTGTCAGATGACATGAAATGTGCCACCATCAGAGGTATCGGTATTGATATTTACGTTTCGGTTAATAGCCTCTGACACTCTGGTTGTTGGAGCTATCTGTTGTATGGTCTAATTGAGCTTGCTTTGATTGTGAGTAAATCTGCCTTTGATAACAGCCAGTGACCCAGTCACCCACCGCACTGCACGTCAATGGCGGCAAAACCTTTGCAATTGTTACATTGATACAAATGAATGAAATTATAGTGTAGCGGGTCGGGATTGCTACTGATTTACGTATTAACAACCAATACAGTAATCTGTATTGTATCACAATACAGAGTGTTTGTGTTTGAGTGAGTGTGTGTTTCAGGGGTTCAATCCTGATGGAGTCTGACTGGTACCCGGTGCGTCTGCTGCCTGCCTGTCATCACCAGACAGTCTGAGCTGAGTGTGCGTCTGGGTGCCGCACAGTGGCCCAGTCGTCTCAGCCAGTCTATAACTCCTGCCAACACGCATGCAACCTTCCCTGGGCGGATCACACTACTCCTGCCCAGAATACTAGAACCATAGCGGAGGTCTGAAATTGCTTCTGACCGACGCTTGGCTGGGAGAAATCATGGAAACATTTAAGACACATGGAATATAGTGCTGTTGTCTAGGAGGGCTGTCTGTAATCACACGTAACCTGTGGTGACGCGTGCAAGGCCCTAGCACGACACTACTGGGGGTCTCTCTGTATCTCGGTGCCTCTCTCTCTCTCTCTCTCTCTCTCTCTCTCTCTCTCTCTCTCTCTCTCTCTCTCTCTCTCTCTCTCTCTCTCTCTCTCTCTCTCTCTCTCTCTCTCTCTCTCTCTCTCTCTCTCTCCAGCTTAGCCTCATGTATCATAGGCCTCACACCCCTCTGTTATGCCCCTTCCCTGCCCTCCCCTGTCACGTCTTCTCTCCTCTACTTTTTCTCCATGCTTGCCTTCATCTCTCCAGTTACGTGGCACCATACCTCCTGGTTGTTATCCCCTCTCCTCCTCTCTCCTACCCCTTCACCCCGCCATGCTGATACTCGATGCCTTTCATGTGGCCTTGGCCCCTGTTCTCCCTGGTTCTTCCTGCCTGTTGAGCGGATATGTGGGGCTTGGGTCCCAGCCCCTCCCTGGGTGATTGATGACCGAGGTGCCCTCTTCTCTCGCCCCCCACACCCACCCCAGGCCAGAGGGAAGGCATAGCTTTTCATGAGCTCAGCTGCGTGGAGCCCTGAAGATGCACCTCCAGTCTCCAACAAAGGCCAGGCACCAGACACCACTCTCTGTCCTCTGTCTGTCTAGCACCACACGGCATGACTCCCAGGGGGACACAAAGCCTGTGTGACCTCCCGTTAGACCCACAGCTTGATCCATGTCCCATGCAGGCTCACACACAGACACACCCCTCATTGACCCTTTACTATAATGACTACACCATCACTTTATGCCCTCTGACAGCCATCCTTCACTCTCTATTATCCTCCTAAACCCATCTTAGACTTGGCATCATTCACCTTTTTAAAATAAGGCCTGAGAGCATGACCCTATCTATACCTTTTCTAGACCCTTCCTCAGCCAACCCCTTACCCAATTTGCCCTCACCCCTTACCCTACTCACCCTAAATCCTTCCTCACCCTTATCACATATCTCACCTGACCCCCCACCTAGGAGACACGGAACGGGGTGGGGTGGGGGGGGGGCATTCGAAAGCGAGGGTGAAGCTAAGGACACTGATAGTTCTAATCCTCCTCACATGGAGAGAGCAGCACCTGTTGGGATGATACTGGAACGAGGACGGGAATCCATTCTGATCACTGGAAGCTCCACAGTGACCTGATACTCCCTGACCCACAGGATCGGATGGCCACTACTGCCACTCACCAGCCAGCTGTCAATCAGAACAGATACATATACGAAGACATAAGGAGAAACACTTGTGTTGTGTGTGTCAAGTTAGACGTACCTTGAATCAGTGACACCGATACGGAAAGTTTGAGTATCTCGGTGCATGTCTGTTTCGTTAGTTTATTTACTGTATGTTCAGGTTTGATGTTGCTCAGTGCAGGCATTGTACATTTTTGCTAGATATTTTATGCTCGCAGGCATTGTGATTTTGTGAACTAGTACTCAAAAAGAAATGTATTATTCACAATTATTCCAAAAATAATGTGTTAATCTGTGTGTAACAGTAATGAACATATGTGCACCTTCAAGTAGAAACCGCGCACTATATTTCATCAGAATTAATTTCTTGAGTTATATGGAAATCCAATAGTTTTCCAATTGCTGCTCGGCAATGCTGAGGGAGCCATCCAAACTCCAATGAAACCAGATTGGCCATGTAAGAATAGAGCACCAATGAAAAGACATACAATACAGTCAACTCAACCAGCGCCTGCCTGCTTGACGGCCAATCAAATATCATGTGCCCAGCTGTTGCTTTGACAGCGAAGCTGTTGCCGAGGGAGATGGGGACCAGCCTAGTAAATCATCGAGAGGGAAGTTCGAGTTGCTCCTGATGTATGTGGTTTAGAATGGGGAACGATGTTGAGATGTCTGCCATAGCTACTTCTGAAAGCTTGTCATCGGGTGTGCATGTATTATTATTCCGTTCACACATGGGTTTGTAATGTATCTGCTCACTGCCAAGTCACCGTCTCACAGACTACAGTCTCCCTTGTACCACCTTGGAATTTAAAAATGAAATCTTCCCAAAATTGTATAGTTAATCACCATTTGATGAAAAAAGACAATTGAAAAAACATGCCTTTCTTAATTAAAGATACTTTTTTTAATATATATATCTGTGCGTAATCTTATGACTATTTAGGTTATTGTATCATTAGCATTTAGTCCACACTGGGTTGTGGGGGGGGTTGAAGTATGAATTCAAATGCATGTGTGTTTTGTGTACATTATATGTGTGCCTGAGTCCCAGTTCATCATGATATGTGATCTGGATTGCACTTGGAGTGAGAAGGTTAATGTGGGCGACTGGAGGTCTAGTTTTTCCCTCTCTCCCAAGGTTATTTAAACTAAACCAACCATTCTTTTAAACGTCTCAAATCCCTTATAGCATGGGCCATAGCCTAATGCCTGTCAGAGGGAACGCTGCTTTGCATGTAGCCTGATTATTATCTGCTTCAGAAATTGCTAACAGCTGGGTTGTTCACGGCTGACGGTCTCAAAGTTTATGTATTGAAACTGTTGGAATGTGGACAATTACCACTTTCACTTTCTCACAAAAAACCCTAATACAGTTTACATAAACTGTTCTCTCAAAAATCCCTGTTTAAAAGGCTTTACAGGCCTCCAGGGTCGGCTCTAGCCGATAAACAATTTGCTTCAGTGGTCTTTTTCTTTCTCTCAGCCCTCGGATAGCAAGGGATCCCGAAAAAAAACACGTCCCGTTTAAAAAAATATATATATACATATGGACAATACAATATATTTGGAGTTATTGTTTTCTATGATTTCATATGTAGCTACTATGCATGTGGCTAATTGAACTTTACCGAGGCTTCACACAGGTATATAAAACGAATGTTGTACCACCCACCTCCAAGGTCTGTTGAAGGTTAAATCATACCAGACCCTGGCCTGCCTTACTATGTCTCTATTGTGATTCGTGGGTCAGGAAAAGGGGAAACCGCAAAGAGGTTAGCCAGCAAACTTTTGTAGCCCTAAAACGCAGTTTCCTCTATTAAAATAAGAAATCCTTTCCTGATTCGTCATAGTACATGCTGTGGCTAAGAATCTACATGAATATAAACAGAGCTTTATAATTCAATTTTTTTATTTTTTTATTTCACCTTTATTTAACCAGGTAGGCCTGTTGAGAACAAGTTCTCATTCACAACTGTGACCTGGCCAAGATAAACCAAAGCAGTGCGACACAATGAGTTGCTGTATGAAACATATATTATTGTGCTTAATTTATATGAGTGTGTTACATATTTCCACAGGGCATAATTATTTTATATATTATATACTCAATCATCAAGTTTGCGAACAACAACAGCCTTATTACCAACAGCAATGACACAGGGAGGAGATGAGGGCCCTCCCCCTAACCTCTCCCTCAACGTCAACAAAACAACGGAGCTGATCGTGGACTCCAGGAGACAGCAGCAAGAGCACGTCCCATCCATATCGGCGGGACCGCAGAGGAGAGGGTCAAATGCTTCAAGTTCCTCTGGGTGCACATCACTAACAACCTGAAATGGTCTCTTCACCTGACAGCATGGTGAAGAAGGCGTAACAGCGCCTCTTCAACCTCAGTAGCTTGAGGAATGTAGCTTAGCCCCCTCAGCCACCCGAGCCATGGCCTGTTTACCCCGCTACCATCTAGACAGCAGAGCCAGTATAGGTGCATCAAAGCTGGGATCGAGTGTTACTTCTGTCGTTAAATGACGACCAAGGTGCAGCGTGGTAGGCGTACATTTTCTTTAAATGTTAAATGTTCCACCAAAAATAATAAACAACTCAACGAACGTAAAGCCAGGAGTGCAACACATGCAACACAAAAAGACAAGATCCCACCACAGAAGGTGGGAAAAGGGCTGCCTAAGTATGATCCCCAAGAGACAACGATAGACAGCTGCCTCTGATTGGGAACCATACTAGGCCAACAAAGAAAAAGAAAACATAGATATACAAAAACTAGAGTATCCACCCTAGTCACACCCTGACCTAACCAAAATATAGGGAATACACAGGGATCTCTAAGGTCAGGGTGTGACACTGAGAGACTGATGATCAGCTTCTCCAGGCCATCCGACTGTATACAATATCTCTATATGATGCGTGGGAATACTTTGGAACAGATCTCCTCAATTAAAATCACTTGGAGCTGATCTGCTGTTTTTACAGTCTTTTAATATCCAACAATAATGTGATCATATACAACTGTGAGCAAGGTTTGAAGTTATTATGTTTTAGTCAAATATTATATATGTTTGGGCTTCTTGTGGTCAATTTGAGGTCTACAAATCATTTGAAAATATGTTCCGGCCACCTGACCATACGCTCAAGAAAGAAATCGTCCCACGGGTGAATCTAGTTGATGATCCCTGTGGTATGTGTATACTGTATTCTAGTCATGGCTCATCCTATATAACTACTGTTGTACACACCTTTTCTATTCATATACTGTCCATACTGTCTACAGTATATACACTATTCACATGCATATATATTTATACTCTGGACTCTGACATTGCTCGTTCTGTTATGTCTCAATTTCTTGTTCTTTGAATTGTTTTACTTTAGGATTATGTGTCGTTGTTGGATCGCTGGATATTGCTTCATTGTTGGAGCTAGAAACATAAGCCTTTTGCTGCACCTGCGGTAAAAATCTGCAAAACTTTGTACACAACCAATACACATCGATTTGATTTGATCTGTGTTCCAGGGAGTGAAAGGAAGAGAGAGAACAGGAGGAAAGCAAGAGCGGGAGAAGACAAATGACCTGGGAGGAGTGTGGCTGTCTTCCTGTCAGAAGCCTGGGAGCACCTTGCCAGTGGTCTAACAGTTTAACCCATAATTATCACCATTAAAATGATACTCATATTAACAAAGTTGAAATTGCTTCCAAATGAACGTTCACATGCACAGTAAAAGAGAAGGAAAAATGTATTGCGCGGTTAAGTCACGTCAAATTTGAATTAGCCTCGGATTGAAATGAGTAACTTGAGAGCGTTTTTGTCTGTTGCCACATATTACAATATAAGATTTCCACTGTAAGAACTACTGAGTCTGGCTTTTAAGTTCGTGTTCCGAGGGCAGAATTCATGCTTGTTTCCTGTTTTGGTGATACATAACCATTTTGGTGCAAAAGCATACTCTCACAATGCATGCTGGGAATTCCCTGTGTGCTTTGTTAGGCTTGATTCCAGAGTCTAACTCCAGGCCAAACAAGTCTTATGTTTCTGAAACCACCACGGTGCTTCAGAGCTCCTTGTGGACTAGAGATTGCATAGGTCAAAGTAGGGAGTTGAAGGTGTGGAAGACTGTGTGTGCGCGCATATGTGTGTGTGTGTGTGTGTGTGTGTGTGTGTGTGTGTGTGTGTGTGTGTGTGTGTGTGTGTGTGTGTGTGTGTGTGTGTGTGTGTGTGTGTGTGTGTGTGTGTGTGTGTGTGTGTGTGTGTGTGTGTGTGTGTGTGTGTGTGTGTGTGTGTGTGCAATGTATCTTATTTATCCGCCACATTTTTGAGTGTATATATCTTGACTTTTTGTTTTCATTTATTACATTTATAAAGTCCCTGGGAGGTACTAACATCATCTTCTTTGTTTTGCTCTTCATTTCAAATCGCTGAACGCTGTCCTCTATTTCCTCCCGTCAAGATTTTAGGCTTAGATATTATGTCCATTTCTGTTCTGTTTGACACTTTTGTGGTCTCCCCTGGCGATATATTAAAAAAATAACAGCCAGGGAAGAATACAGTAAATATTGCACATAACACCCGGACACATACCACATACCACCTTTTTTTTGGAAAATTACAGGGGTTGACATCAAAGTTGAAAAGCAGTGCTTTGCCGAAATCAAAATGTCAGCCGCACGGCCCATAAAAATCAGTCAACCCTTTACTCCTGTGATGAAGAGCAACAAGTGAGAATCCAAAGTCAACAACATTTTCTCTTCTGCTCAAAAAAAAGAAGAAAAAAAAAGCCCACTCCCGATTTCTCCCCTTTTGCTCTACCGAGGCTGGGGAACATTGTTAAAAGGACCTCCAGGGGTATTACAGCTTGAAGCTTTCTTTTTTTTCTTCTCCTGACAGAAACAACATCATGTCCTAGCAGCCCACACAGAGACGTTGTGATGAATAGGGGTGCTTATGGTGAAGCAGCAAGAGAGATGAGAGGGGCTGGTCAGAGAAGTCCTGTGGACTAGTATCACACCGACCACTGAACCGGAACGTCAGCGTTTGATGTCAGCTGTGATCGTCAAACTTACCAGGGGTCTATGGCTCGATTGATTTTATTGGCCACCATCTCAGTCTGGCCTTGTTCTCGAGAAAAATGATGTGTTCACTGACGGATTGTTAGCAGAAATATATGGGTAATATTTTGAAGGTACCCTCTATAAAGTGTTAATAAAGGGTTTGTAATGGGTTTATTAGTAGTTTGTATTTGTGAAAGCCCGGCAGAACAACAGAATGTCATGTTAAGGTGGGGTGCTTAAACGTCAGCTGTATTTACTGAGAAAATATAGGAGCAATATACTGTACATCTGACTACAATCTTACAATAATGATACTGCATAAACTGTATAATTATAACCTACTGTTATGTAGACTGTGATTGGCCAATTATATAAACAACACAGTTATTTAAGTCTCTTAGATATGGTTCAATTGTTGTGTCACTGTTTTATGTTACCGTTTGTGCCACAAAACAGCAATGCTCCCTCCGTACAGTGCACACTCATATCCACCGCACATATTGAAAATGAGCGAATGTAACAATAACGATTTTAACTGGTCCGGTTGAAGCCAGGGCTGGCTTCAGGAGTTCTACTACGACTCTCTCTCTGTTTGACCTACTGAGTGGGCTGGAGCTTGGACTGGAGATGGAGCCAGTGGGTGGTTTGTCGAGCGAGGGGACAGACGAACTCGGCTTGACCGGGAGTGAATCTGACGAATGCTGCTGTGAGGGGAAAAACGGCCATCTCCTGGCTGAGTAATGGAGTGGTTCTATGTGAAGATAGACAGACAGACTGGAGCGCTGTGGACTGGAGCGCAGTTCCCAGATTGACTCTGGGGAGGGACAGCCCACACTGGAGACCCAGCCAGCCGCCCTGGGGCCTGGGCTCAGCCCACGGAGTCCATATACACCAAACAGCCGCCTGTCCCAGCCAAAATACACACGCTGACACACATAGACAGAGACACACAGAGGCAGACAGACGCCACACAACAGCTACAATACAGGACCCATTGGTGAGAGATGCTGCAACATTATAATTTAGTGAGGGTTCCCTTTAAAGTGGTTACGAAGGACATGTTAATGTATTTCTAAATTCACAGATCTAGTATTGTGTATATTTGAATGTATTGTGGTTAGTAGTGAGTGTATTGAGTGCGGTTAATGTGGAGACCAGATATTATGTCGACAGACTCTGGCTCATGAAGCAGAACGCCCTCCTCTCTCAGAGTGTCCGGAGAGTGCAGTCACAGAGTACTGGGGGACATGTTAAACACTGGCTGCATTTTGCTCAACATTTATGCATACTCAGAGAGAGGGGAAAAGTAGACCCTGGCTTATAATTCCCTGATTTCTCTGGAACATGCATTGAAATGAAAACAAGCCACAATAAATTCATTTTTTAACTGCCGTCCTGGGATTCAGCCACGTAGTCTGGACCGAAGGAACTCTCATGCTTTCGTGAAAAACCCACATTTCTCGTTAAAGTAACAATGTCCATCTCATGTAAGGGTCGGGGCATGTGTGCTACTATTGTGTGGTGCCATCTGTGTGCTCGGACACGGAACGGTGTATAACGGGGGTGGAGTACATGGGGGGGGTCAGCTTTTCACCAGTCTCTCTTCACACTTCTCCAAACGGTGCTTTTACCTTTCTGCTGATGTACCTTGCTGATTGTTTCGGGTTTACATGTTAGGCCACAGAGTTTGTGAGTTTCTTTCTTACAAGAGCAACAGCTCTTTTGGGTGCTGCGGGAAGAAGTTGAGCAGGAAAAGGAAAGGCTTCTCTATGTCTCCATAACCTCACTTTTACAAATGTGCAACATTGGTAATCTGAATATTATTCATGAGTACCATTTTTTATATTGTGTTGTATTTAAATTGTGAGGCACAATCTGAGCAACTCTGCCACAATTGTTCTGGGTGAATTTTTTATTGGCTGAGCTGCAAAGCTTGTGAGGCAGGCATCAGTCAGGGATTTACCCCTCTCCAGTTCCACTACCTTCCAGGGAAGTGTGTGTGTGTGTGTGTGTGTGTGTGTGTGTGTGTGTGTGTGTGTGTGTGTGTGTGTGTGTGTGTGTGTGTGTGTGTGTGTGTGTGTGTGTGTGTGTGTGTGTGTGTGCGTGTGCGTGTGCGTGTGTGTGTGTGTGTGTATTAGGAGCCGGCTGGACCCAGCCAATGGGGACTGGACTGGGGATGGAACAGAGCGGCTCTGCTCATAGGGGAGCGAGGAGAAGGCGGTGGAGAGGTGGGACGATGAGGCGTAATTTAAACAGGCGACGGCTGCAGCGCAGACAGGAAATGAGAAGAAGTTTAGTTCCTGGGACGGGAGCTGAATTAGACATTTCAGACCCAGACCAGACCGGTATCGGGAAGAGAGAGACTTTATACAGGGTTGTTACGGCTAACAGTAAGGTCATTGAGAACAGCATTTCCTCTCTGTTGTTGGGTTTCCTTCACCCAGGCTCCACTATCTCAGTTCCCACATCCCGCTTAAATCATTTCAATAGGTTGGATTCAAACATCTGAAATCTATGCCTGGCTTGAGTAGGACCTCCTGTTGCTGTCCTTTTTGAATGCTTGTCTCCACTTCTTCCATTCTGACCGCTTTGATTTGAAGTTTTTAGGGGAAGTTTCATCCGATGGAAGGAAGTCCAAGTTGAAAAGGCAAATAATTATTTTAATAGTAGATCAAAAACAGGATAACAATATGGTTGGTCTAGGTCTGAAGCTGCCCAGGCGAGTGCATGGGTCCTTTAGGATTGCAGTGGTTTTGATTTAAAGCAGACCCTATCAAAATATCGAACTCGGAGCCTTTCCACCTAACCTCTCACATGCCATTGCTTTGGGAGTGGAGGCCTAAGCGGCTCTGGACTGTGTAAAGCACTGCCATGTTGTGAGTTCTCACCGCACACCCTCATATAGAGCCCTGAGCCGCTGCAGTGCCAGTCCCGCCAGATTACCTCCCTTAATCAATCTGATTAGGCTGAACTGCGGACATCTTGGCTCACATCTGCCTTTCCACAGTTTAGTCTGACAGCAGCAGAACTGAGCTGATTCTGATCATTCTAGGCTAGGAGCTAGAGTTTATAGAAAGTAAATGGAACACAGAGCGGTTCAGAGTACACATTACTGGGAATTTATTTCATGTCATACTTTACAATCATTCGAATTTACTGTGAAGTTCTGTGCGTGTAAAAACCAAGGTCTTTCTCAATAAAAAACCACTGGGATATTAGCTCTTGTACACCAACTTGCTGTGAAATAAATCAACAATCTATGTAAATCCATACTTTCAAAGTACAACTCTTCCAGCTCATTTCAAACACACTTGAAATGGTCAAATACAGGGTGGCACATACAAGCCTAGATTCCGTCACTTTTCCGTCCATGAATCCACATTCCGGCTGCAGCCAGGCTAAAAAAACAGAGCCATAAGTCACTCCAGACCTGCTATTATAAACAAGTGTCAGTCTGGTGATAAAAAATGACATCTTAATTCGGACCCTAGACGCTTTGTCAAAGCGGATTAACACATCATCATGAACCGATTTATTTGTATTGTGTCTGCATCGTTCCGTTTGGGCCGAGGTTGACCATGTTGCTGGGCCTCACCCTCTCTTTGGGGAGAGCTCGAGGAGCTAGTTGAGCTGAGATGAATCTGTCTCTGAGTGAGTTTCTCTTTGTAGACTGATGTTATAGGGACTGTGACTGGGGCCATGTACATTACAGTAGCTCCGAGGAACATGGAAGGTCTCAGATCCGGGTAGTGTAGTTATCCCTAACGTACAGTACCTCAGGTTAGGGGCGACTTTTGTGGGCTTGAATGAACTACCTGAAAATGATACTAGATCCACCCTGGCCAACTGGGGTCAACTGAACTGACCTGATCTCTACCAAGCATTGTGAAGAGCAGAGAATAGAATTGCTTTCAGCTTGGCCTACCAGACATATCAGCGTTGCTCACATCAGTTTTGATTAGTGATGTAGGCATAGATACCAGTTATATTTTATATTATATCATAAAAAGTTGTATTCAATTGAAAACCCCTCTCCGTGCCGAACGGTCTTCTATGTGATTGACAGACAGGCTGTGGTCCCCTGCTGGCTTTGGCCCTAGCCCATGCGGTTTATGGACACACCCAGCCCGGTTCTTGCCGTCTGTTTCTTATAAAGGATATCAAACAGAGAGAGCGGCCTGGCTGAACCACAAAGCACCTGTTTCCTACACTTCCACAACACGTGTTTGCTGCTGCGTTCAAAGAGCATTCTGAGAACAGAGACACAAGGCGTTCCCGCCATGCCGCCTACACACAGCCAGGTCTCACACTCTTGGTTCATTGATGGATACTGTCATATGGGTCGCAGATTAAATATGTAATTATACAATAAGTACTACGTCACAATGTGTACTTTCATTTCATTTCAAGAGAATTCATAATCAGCCACGTAAGTGAAATCCATGTTTTTTGACTGGAACTTGAGTTATGCATCTCAACCCGTTTTGAGTATGTGTCGTGACAGTCTTGAGTATGTGTTGTGCCATATTGCCATCGATTCTATGACCATTTTGTTACGTTTGCATATGGGGACTGTTATCACTGACTGTGCCATCTACCATAACAACAATGGTCACATTGTATCTTTACTGGGCAATTATATTACAATTCAACTTTACAGCCTGAAACAGTTGCATAAAGGTTATCATTGTAGATAACAAAATAGCTCTTTACATGAAAGATGAAATGATAGAACCAATCTATCTTCTCTCTCTCTCTCTCTCTCTCTCTCTCTCTCTCTCTCTCTCTCTCTCTCTCTCTCTCTGTGTGACTATTGAAATTAAGCCTCGCTTTTGAAAACAGACAACACAAGCTTGCGCGGAACATTACGTTTTAGGATGAGAGTGGTGTTAGAGATGGACATGCAGTATAGTGCAGTCGTTGTGACAGAGAGCGAGAGAGAGAGAACAAGGTAGGTGTGATAAGGATTCCAAATAAACATTTTCAGGAAGATGGG